>NC_057813.1:609232686-609433323 GCF_018294505.1 Triticum aestivum
AGGGCCGTGCTGGCGCGGAGCAAGGGAGCTGCAGTCCGGCGCGGGTGGCAAACGGGCTCGGCGGACCCGCGATGGGCTCACCGGGCCTGCGGCGGTGGGACACGGGAGAGGCGACGTGGCAGCTCCTGATTCGCCACGGGGACGGCGGCGAACGAGTCCGACGCGGGATGGACTTGTCCGGCGGCGGGAGGAAGGAGACTAGGGTTAGGGTAGGATTCATCCACAAATTTCTGGGGAGGGGGAGTTTATATAGGTATAGGGAGCTAGGAGAGTCCAAATGGGGTGTGGGTGGATGACCTAAGGTTGATGTCTACTACACAACCTTCTTCTTGTAGACGTTGTTGGGCCTCCAAGTGCAGAGGTTTGTAGGACAGTAGCAAATTTCCCTCAAGTGGATGACCTAAGGTTTATCAATCCGTAGGAGGCATAGGATGAATATGGTCTCTCTCAAGCAACCCTGCAACCAAATAACAAAGAGTCTCTTGTGTCCCCAACACACCCAATACAATGGTAAATTGTATAGGTGCACTAGTTCGGCGAAGAGATGGTGATACAAGTGCAATATGGATGATAGATATAGGTTTTTGTAATCTGAAAATATAAAAACAACAAGGTAACAAGTGGTAAAAGTGAGCGTAAATGGTATTGCAATGGTAGGAAACAAGGCCTAAGGTTCATACTTTCACTAGTGCAAGTTCTCTCAACAATAATAACATAACTGCATCATATAACTATGGGATAACTAGATTTATGCCCCTAGGTGTGTCCCACTCGTCTGTTTTACCCCTAATTCCCAAAAGTCATCGGTTTTGTCCAAGTCACTTTGCTCCTCTTATACTTTAGCCCTTTGACCGTTTGACCGTCAGTTTGAAAAACTTCATAACTAATTCATACTAAATCAGAAAAATGCAAATAAGATACGAAAATGTTTAGAAAAACATCACCTATATGTCAGTGTCATTTGCATTCATGAAAAAAGTGTTGGAAAGTGTACATCCGAGTTTTAGCTTTTTTGATACCACCATGAATAGTAAACTCTAAAAAAATTCAAAAAACATATGGTGGCAAAGAAAGACAAATGTTCTAAGTGCTTGCCAAGTTTCATTAGGGAACGACATTCGTGGAAGTCGTGGCAAAAAAATAATCTATTTTGGAGTGTTGATTGTTTTTTTTGCCACAACACCCACGAATGTTATTCCCTGATGAAACTTGGAGGGCACTTAAAACATTTGTCATTCTTTGCCACCAATTTTTTTTTTGAATTTTTTTGAATTTTTTTAGATTTTCCTATTCATGGTGGTAGCATAAGAGCTAAAACTCGGATGGGCACTGTCCAACACTTTTTTCATGAATGCAAATGACACTAACATATAGGTGATGTTTTTCTAAACATTTTGGTATCTTATTTGCATTTTTCTAATTTAGTATGAATTAGTTATGAAGTTTTCAAACTAACGGTCAAACGGTCAAAGGGCAAAATCATAAGAGGAGCAAAGTGACTTGGACAAAACCGGTGCCTTTTTGGAATTTGGGGTAAAACACATGAGTGCGACACAACTAGGGGTATAAATCTAATTATCCCTATAACTATCCCTCAACATGCAACAAAGAGTCACCCCAAAGTCACTAAGAGCGGAGAACAAACGAAGAGATTATGGTAGGGTACGAAACCACCTCAAAGTTATCCTTTCTGCTCGATCTATGCAAGAGTCCGTAGTAAAATAACACGAAGCTATTCTTTCCGTTCGATCTATCATAGAGTTCGTACTACAATAACACCTTACGACACAAATCAACCAAAATCCTAATGTCACCTAGATACTCCAATGTCACCTCAAGTATCTGTGGGCATGATTATACAATATGCATCACACAATCTCAGATTCATCTATTCAACCAACACAAAGTACATCAAAGAGTGCCCCAAAGTTTCTACTGGAGAATCAAGACGAAAACATGTGCCAACCCCTATGTGTAAGTTCATTGAACCCGCAAGTTGATCACCAAAACATACATCAAGTAGATCACGTGAATATCCCATTGTCACCACAGATAAGCACGACAAGACATACATCAAGTGTTCTCAAATCCTTAAAGACTCAATCCGACAAGATAACTTCAAAGGGAAAACTCAAATCATCACAAGAGAGTAGAGGGGGATAAACATCATAAGATCCAACTATAATAGCAAAGCTCGCGATACATCAAGATCATATCACCTCAAGAACACGAGAGAGAGAGAGAGATCAAACACATAGTTACTGGTACATACCCTCAGCCCCGAGGATGAACTACTCCCTCCTTGTCATACACAGCGCCGGGATGATGAAGATGGCCACCGGTGAGGGATCCCCCCTCCGGTAGGGTGCCGGAACAGGGGCCCAATTGGTTTTGGTGGCTACAGAGACTTGCGGCGGCGGAACTCCCGATTTATTCTGTTCCCCGAAGGTTTTAGGGTATATGGACTTATATAGGTGAAAGAAGTCGATCCAGGGAGCCACGAGGGGCCCACGAGGGTTGAGGGCGCGCCCAGGGAGGTGGGCGCGCCCCCCTGCCTCGTGGCCTCCTCGAAGCATCCTTGACTTCAGCTACACGTTTTCTAGATCACGTTCGTTCCAAAAATCACGCTCCCGAATGTTTCATTCCGTTTGGACTCCGTTTGATATCCCTTTTCTTCGAAACACTGAAATAGGCAAGAAAACAGCAAATTGGGCTGGGCCTCCGGTTAATAGGTTAGTCCCAAAAAAATATAAAAGTGTTTAGTAAAGCCCATAAACATTCAAAACAGATAATATAATAGCATGAATGCTTCATAAATTATAGATACGTTGGAGACGTATCAGCGCAGTTGTTGTCATTTTGATCTAAAGCACCAGATTATAACATATAACACAAAAAAATGCCACATGACAAGATATCATAATCTCACTGCCCAAAGGAGACAACATGAATCCCGACGGACAAACTAGACGAGGATTAAAGCTCAATTTAAAGATAAACTCGTAGAAAAGGGGTCCGTCGATAGATGTCCTAATTAACATAGCCGGCTTGACCAAGATGGCAGCCGAGTAGTCTTCGTGCATGTGCCCCCAATGACTAGCCCAACTCAGTTGTCATTGTTTAACCCTCAAAGTGATTTGAAGCACATGACACATAATTTTGCGAGATGACAAGAAACCTTTTTTTAGATTTCTCACTAGAATTACAGCCCTGTACAACACAGCCTGCACGGTATGTAGGCGATAGACAATCCAGGCATTTCTGTTGGAGTCTGGTCACATGCATGGACGAACTGATCTTCTGTGTCTTGCAGGGATCATCTAGGCACCAACGTTGATACAACACTTCTCTAGTACTATCGCTCGTCTCTCTCTTCTATTATGTCACCCGACTTGCGGGGCCGGGGAGTGTGCCTATGGTCGGTTCTCAATTGCGGTCCCACATGTGTGTGAAAATGAAATATGACGCGCGTTCCGTTCGGAGAGCAGCATGCCAGATCGACCGACCGTCTGGGGTGCGACGCGAACGTGACGAATGTGATGTATACTCCGTACATGTGTACCGCCATTTTCTTGAGGCTTTGTTCCATGGCGCAATCCATGGATACAAAATTAGTAGTATACTGCCTTCGTTTGGAAATACTTGTCCTCAAAATGGATAAAATGAATGTATCTATAACTAAAATCAGTCTATATACAACCATTTCGAGGACAAGTATTTTCGGATGGAGGGAGTACTATTTAAAAGTCGAGGGCGGGGCTTTTCCTGCGCGGTAGGCGGGGCAGTTCCGCCTAGTCGGTTCAACAGAGACGCGGGAAGATGAGGGAGTAGGCTGCTGCAAATGTAGGGCTGTGTGATTTGACAGCAAGTTACTGCTGGACAGGTGAGGCCCCATGATTTGACTTGCCATTATCATTTTAACTGCGGCGCTACGACTGACGTGAGTCTCCCTATTCCTGACCACTTCCATACAGGTGCCTCTCCCAATGCTCCACCATGTAGTAGAGGTTGGCTCTTGCATGAGAGCCCACTTCTCCACCTTTTCCTTGCCTCTTTCCTCCACATATGCAAAAATGCCATGTAAAGCGGGCTTAGAGCCCACTATTGTACCTACTTGCTCCTACAGGTGCTAAGCTTGCCACACATGCATAAAGTCTGATGTGGCAAGTTAATTAAGAAGAGAGAGACTAGCTTGGTGACCCAAGGAAGACACGGTGCTAAGCGCGTGTACCTAGGTGAAAAGAAAATTTTGAGTCTATAGTTAATTAAATGAAGCAAACTTAGCAACAAAAAACTAATAAGCACCTATGCATTGGGGACTTGATTGCTAAGCCATTTAATGCCCTTAGCACCTCATCTAAGCACCATTTCATTGGAAGAGGTCACTCCTTGGCAAATGCAATAAATACTACAACGTGGAAAGAGATTGAGAAAAGTAAAAAAAATACACTTATAGCCAACTTTGTTGTAGTATGTATGACTAAGTGATGACTATGTATGACATGCCAACATCAGATAGCCTAACGCACCGTGTTAAATCTCCAAGGGCACGACCGCGCGAGCGATGCGATGGTCGTGGTAGGCGCGACCTTATACGGACTGCTGGCAGCCCTTGGATCTGAGATCGAATGGTCGCATGCTAAGTTGCTGAAAATTTGCAGAATAACACTCCAGGATAGGATATTCACCCATAGGTCTAGAATCACGCCATGCAACCATTCGATCTCACATCCAAGGGCTCTCGGAAGCCCTTATCATGGGAGAATGGAAAGCCACTACCCTTCCGTTTGCACGCTGGCAGTTCGCTCCTACTCGTCCCCGCACGTCCTTTAATATTACGGCGGTTCGCTCCTAGTCGTCCCGTCCTTTAACATTACGGCAGTTCCACTAATCCTAACCCTCCTCCCAAATCCATGGCGTCCCAAATCTCCATGATCGGCGGTGAGTACAAGGTTAGAACCATCGCCGGCAATGATTTCGACGTCATCTACACCCATTCTTTCGTGACGGTGAAAGGATGCCCTGCTCGCTTCAGACGCATGTTCAAAAACTCAGATGATGAGTGGGTCGCTGGGCTAGATGTTGAGTACACCGCAGTACTGGGACGGGAGAAGGATCTAAAGGAGGAAGAGAGGAAGAAGCCCGTCGTGATCCAGGTTTGCATGCATGGCTTATGCTTGGCCTACCACATATGCCATGCCGACGTTGAATGCCAGGATTTTAAGAACTTCCTCACGAGCGACCTAGTCAAATTCGTTACTGTAGACTTTATGAACGACAAAAGAGTCCTGGGTCGGATAGGCATTGCTGTAGGCAACCCCTTCGACCTCCAGAAAAATCGGCTGCTGCCCTCCAGTGGTTGGCCTTCAATGCTGACCCTCGCAGGAGCCATGGTTCATCCTTCGTATGGTAAACTGGGGAAACCTCATTACACATTTCATCGTCATGCATGGCATAGGAATGCAGTAGATATAGACCACATCCACTACACTGCAATGGATGGCTACCTTCGTTTCAATATCTACAAGGGTTGGATGAAGAGCAAGAGCCAAGTGTGCGGTTCAAGCAAAGAAGTATCGGCCAAGAGGAAGAGGGACAAGGACGAAGTCGAGGACGTGGATGAGGACTCCGAGTAAGGTGGCAGTGTCGTTGCTCATGGTGGTTCTATTGCATAGTTTAATTTTAGGTGTTCTTAGTTTAATTTGATGGGTGTGTTGTGCTGAGCCCCCAGCAGAACTATGTTATGTTTCTTCTCGTTACTTTAACTCTTCAGTACGTACATACTAGTATTTCTTACATTTCATCTTTTAGTTGGTATAGTACTACCACTCGTTTCTTCACATTATATACGTACAATATATATGGCCAACATCACATAGCCAGCAGATTAGTTGTCAAAGAATTTTAGGGTGCTTAGTTTTGTCAAAGAATTCCAGGGTGCTTAGTTTTATTTGAGGGGTGGGTTGTGCTGGACACCATTATTGTGACTAGCTTTTTTAATAGTACTATATGCATAATTTGGCGACGAGCGCTCTCTATATGTACCACCTTTTTTTAATTCCAAGTTTTGCTCCATGGCGCAATCCATTGATACTACTATTGTACAGAAGTATACATTTTTTAAAAGGCTAGAGGGCGGGGCAGTCTAGCTTGGTCGGTTTCATGAGAGGTGAGGGCCTTTGTGATCTGACGGCTCATTACTGCTGAAAGGCGGGGCCTTGTGATTTAACTGCTCGTATAAATGTGCCGACGACCTGAGGAAGAGAAAAGAACCGTGTGGTATACTCAAGTTTCCCACTGGAGTAGTACTACGATGGAGGAGCACGAAACACGGCAGCCCAGTGCCATATGGCGATAAAAATGATCTAATTTGCTAGTTATCTCATTGTTAGCATTGTTCTATTCATGCCTCGCAGAGAACGTGACATGTGCGGCGAAACACCCAAAGCAAAAGATGAAACACAGGAGCAAAAGAAGAAGGAAGATTATCGCCCCAAATGACCTAATTCGCCATGGAGTCGTAACTGCTTCTTCATCGCCTCCACGACCTACATGTCCTTGTGCGTCTCCTCCGCCATCTTCTTCATTCTGTCCATGACGCGGGATTTATCGACGCGAGCCTTCATCACCTGTTCCACGGCCGCATTACATACTTTGACAGCAGCCGGGTGCTCGATGCGGAGCTTCGCCAACTCCTGCTTCTGTTCCATGATGAGTGCCTGCCTCACCTTCATCGAGGAACTACTATTCTCATGCAGCTTCTTCTAGCCGGTGTTCTTCTCCTTCAACAGGTCGAGCTCGTGGCAGAGCTTCGCCTTGTCCTCCTGAAGTTGCAGGATTTTGCCGGTCGCCTTCTTCTCCGAGGCAATGCTCTTCTTTAGCAGCATCACTAAGCCGGTGGTCAACTCTCCCTGCTTATTGAGCTCAGTGGGCATGTCATCGAGGCTCTCCTTCATCAGCTCCACCAAGCCGTGGATGAACTCCTTCTACTTATTGAGGTGCTTATTGAGCTGATCGGGCATGCCGTCGAGGGATAACGACTCCAGCGCCGCCGGCTCGGCTTGTTCTCCTCCGCATCTAGGGCGCTCCTGGGAGCCATCGTCTGCCCGTGAGAGATCTTTTGAGGTCTCTGCATGCCGACGAGCCCTCTCTTTTTTCCGCGGCCTTGGTTGTCGCTCCCTTGTTATGAGTAGTTCTCGACCTAGAGCTCTGCACACCGGCCATGGCAAGGATGGACGAAGAAGAAGCACTTATGAGGAGGAAAGGTAGAGTAATTTTTGGTTAGGTAGTTCTCCTTTTTATAACCTAAGTACTAGCGCTAGTTCTAATACCTGCATAGTGGGAACACATTCAGGTTTGGTACGTACTAGTAGGTGTGAGCAGGCTTTCAAATGTGATGGGAACAAGGTAAAGATTATTTGATGGTTTTGGTTCCAAGGCCCGAAACGTCTCCTGATGAGTTTAGTGGAACATAAATTTCAAGTAGACTACACTGCTCAAATGCGTAAATATTATGTTACTATCAAAAATTGGCACAAAATACGAAGGAGACCAATGGAAGTACTACTAGCAACCCGTGATTTAAGTACTCGCATGCGCGCAGTGGAGTAGTAATGTCTTTCTTCCGCCCTCACGTCCACTCAATTTGCATGCGCTGTATTAATTGACCATCAATGAACTGAAGGACTTTAGACGCATCAAATTATCACATGGGGTGCATCTTGGTACAAAATTGCGTCTGCCCGTGCACCCGTGTGTGCGTGCGAGGGAATGAGTGCGTGCGTGGCGTGCGTGCACATCTTCGCTTCGTGCATGTACCACCAGTGTGGCTCAGGGAGGACGAGTACATTCTTCTCGAACCAGCAACACGTCACTGTGATCAATCCACACAAGGAGGTCACGACAACGGCTCCACATGTGCCACGTGGCTTCATGAACTATAAGAGAGACACTGTGTAGCGTGCCATTGGAATTCTAATTTACGTGTTTTGCACATACTCGAAGTACTAGTAAGGTACACGTGCATTGCACACGTCAGATTTTGCAACCAAATTATGAATAAATACCACACTATAACATGTAAGCTCTGAGTCATATATGCGTGATGTAGACCTTCATTTAATTCTTATAGTTCATCTCATTCAAAATCAATTAGTTTTTATAAAAAAGCTAGGTCCTCTTGGATTCGTAGGATATCCAAAACGCGGGAATAGGAAAAACATGGGATTATAGTGGAATGTCGTCTTGAATCTTATAGGATTGTACGAGTATTTAATTGTGCATAGAAAAAACACAGAATTCTTTCAAAGAGGTTTGAGTGGATGTGATGTTTCCTATGAAATCTAGTGCAAATGAATCATATGAAAAAAATTCGTATGGTTTACAATCCTACGAATCAAACAACCAAGATAGGAAAAAATCCTAAGGATTAGAATCCTCCAAAATTCCTTTGAGAATCCTTTGAATCAAAGAAGCCCTTAATCTATTTTATGATTCATGGAATTGTGCATTGTAATGCATAAAGTAAAAAACAAATAATGGCAATTCAACTAGCAAAAAAGTTTGGGCAGTTATGATACGGAAGATTCTAGAACAAAGGAGAACCACTGTTATTTTGAGGTTTGTGCATTATGCTTAAGTTCAACCATGGAGTCTGCTAGATTGTACATGTGGCAAAATCTGGTGGGGGGCTAGAAGATGGTGCGAGGGGCCGAGTGGAGGGAGACTATGAAGGAGTGCACAAGTGTGAGATCGATATTTAGAGAGAGGGGGCGATAACGTGCGCTGTTGCACGCAGTGGCGGAGCCATGAAAAATGAATGAGCTAGGGCGCCAAGCATTGCTAGTCCTTTACGAGGAGGGCCAATTCATGAACTTAAACCATTTTTACCAGCAATTGTCTATTGATCACATTCATATTAGCCTTGATATATAGTGATGTTAGGGAGGGCAGGGCCCTTGTTGCCCCCTGTCTTCGCCATTGTGCGCGCGTCTGAGAGATGAAGCGGAAGGCATGGATGATGAGAGGGGGAAGTTGGATATATAATTAATGTGGGTGTATTAGCTATATATGTATGGGTTGTTTGGTTCTAGGCCTAGGAGTGCCACACTTTGCCATACAATGTTGCCAAACTTGCCTAAGGTTAGTTCTTCAAAATGAGAGCCACAAGTTGGCAAGCCTAAGGGAATCTTGCCACACTTGTTGTGTGTATGTGATGTGGGACCATAGTGTGGCTCGCTTAAGATGTGTATTGAGCCAAACACACCCCTAAGTTGGTCCAATTTGCCTAACCTTAGGTGTGGCAAGCTTTGGCAAACTTAGTCTCAAACCAAACAACCCCGTAATCCTATATAGAGAGGTATAGATTGAACGATGTGGATGTGGGAAAGAGGGTGATACCTCACTAGATATATAGATTGATTGGTTTGTGTGGAAAACTATGGAAGACCTAGGTGGGTGTGTGCCTTCATGGGAGGCCGACCTGAAGAAAAAGATTGCATGTGTGCGATGGATAATGCCGACTGGTAGTGTGTGTGCATGCATGCACGAGAGAAAGTTAGTGGTACAATTATAAAGAGAAGACAACTGTCGGTGTCAAAACCGGCGGATCGGGTAGGGGGTCCCGAACTGTGCGTCTAGGCGGATGGTAACAGGAGACAAGGGACACGATGTTTTTACCCAGGTTCGGGCCCTCTCGATGGAGGTAAAACCCTACTCCTGCTTGATTAATATTGATGATATGGGTAGTACAAGAGTAGATCTACCACGAGCTCAGTGAGGCTAAACCCTAGAAGCTAGCCTATGGTATGATTGTTGTTCGTCCTATGGACTAAAACCCTCCGGTTTATATAGACAACAGAGAGGGCTAGGGTTACACCGAGTCGATTACACTGGGAGGAGATCTACGTATCCATATCGCCAAGCTTGCCTTCCCCGCCAAGGAATTTCCCATCCGGACATGGGACGAAGTCTTCAATCTTGTATCTTCATAGTCCAGGAGTCCAGCCAAAGGTCATAGTCCGGTCATCCGGACACCCCCTAATCCGGGATTCCCTCAGTAACCCCTGAACCAGGCTTCAATGACGACGAGTCCGGCGTGCTAATTGTCTTCGACATTGCAAGGCGGGTTCCTCCTCCGAATACTTCATAGAAGATGTTAAACACAAGGATAGTGTCCGGCTCTGCAAAATAAGTTCCACATACCACCGTAGAGAGAATAACATTCGAACAGATATAATTTGCTGACGTATTCCACAGCGTGACATCACGCCACGGCCAAGCCTTTATTCGAATCATTTTATTGTCCCACCTCAGCGCGTTTAGCGAGGTGGTTTCCTTGGTACGTCTTGTCAAAGCAGGGATCGTGTCCCTGTATTCCGGGATTCTCATCAGTACGGGCATGGGTAACCCAACGGCGCCATTAATCACGGAGCTTGGGAGATAAGCGAGTTTTAGTAGGATGGTGGGGGTAGATATCTTCGTCCGCCCATATAAGGGGATAAGGATCCACTCTTTCCATTTACGCCTTCTTCCTCCTTTGCTTATCCATCTCCGCGCACTCGAGCCCCAACGCCCAAGCCCGCACTTCCCACCTCAACCTTCTCCAGTCATGTTCGGAGCGGGAGGCAGGTGGATGGCCTCCTCCGTCACGGAGGGGCACATCAAAAAGTTGAGGATGGCCGGATACTTGTCCAACGACATCGCGCACCGGCTCCCAGACGAGGGGCAACTCATCACCACCCCTAGGCCCCATGAGAGGGTGGTGTTCCTCCCCCATTTCCTCCGTGGACTGGGCTTCCTGCTCCACCCATTCGTCTGGGGGATCATGTTCTACTACGGCCTGGACTTCCACGATCTGGCCCCGAAGTTCATCCTCAATATCTCGGCGTTTATCGTCATGTGCGAGGCCTTCCTCCGCATTAAGCCCCACTTCGGCTTATGGCTAAAGACCTTCAATGTCAAGCCGAAGGTAGTGGGCGGCCAGCAAGCGGAGTGCGGAGGCGCCATGGTGGGCAAAATGCCCAATGTCACATGGCTCGAGGGCTCCTTTGTGGAGACCATCAAGGGGTGGCAATCGGGGTGGTCCTACATCACCGAGCTGCGCGACCCTGAATGGGCGGCGGCCCCCGAATTACGATCTGGCATCCCCACACGGCTCACTTCTTGGAAAAGAGACGGGCCTGTCGTGGGGTAATTCAGAAGAGGTGACCGGGCTCCAAACCTGCGTCCAAAACCTGATGGACAAGAAGGTTAAACTCGTCAACGTAGTCCAGGTCATGCTCTTCCGCCACATCCTCCCGTGTCAACGACGGGCTTTTAACCTGTGGGAATTCGACCCAGCCCAGCACCAAACTTTGTCCAGGCTTTTTGACACAACGCACAAAGATGCCTGGAAGGTGCTATTCAAGGGCTCCGAGGTTCATCCTCCCACTACCGAGGATCACAGATTCTGTGCGAAGGGCCCAGCTAGCACGGTGAGCTTATTTGGCCCATCATAGGATATTTGTTTTTTATAGTTTGACTGTATGCGGGATCTAAGCTCCCATTCCTTTGACATGACTGGCAGAACAAGTCCGGACAGATCGACTATCCAGCTCCTTCGCCCGAAGGTCCGGCAGATGCCCGCTTGGCAAAGCTGCTGGTCCCGGCACCTCACGTGGTGTCGGAGAAGAAGGCCACCGGAACTAGAAAGAGTTCCCGACGCCTGGTAGTGTCGGATTCCTCGTCCGAGGATTCCGAAGCATGATCCTCCCATGAAGCCGAGGAGGAGGAAGAAGAGGCCTCTCCCCCGCCAACAGGGGGAGGAAAGAAAAGGAAGGCCACCCCAACTAGGGGGGGGCGGAGAGTGCAAGAAGGGAAAACCCTTCTCCTGGACTTCTCCACCAACGCCGATGACGGCAAAGAGGAGTGGCCATCCAGGGCCAAGCCCCTGGCAAAATCGTAAGTATCCGGATATCAGAATAACTCACAGTGTTCCTTTATGGCATAGTATCTTCTAACGCCGAACATGATCATGCAGTCCACCCAAGGCCCAGCTCGATGCTTCATCGAGCAGATCCCTAGATTCGTCGGACGTGAACAGTCTTTCACTTCCGATTGCTACCTCCCCTCGCCCTACGGACGACGCCGAGGTGGAGTCCCAAAAGGGGACGAGCCAGGAGGAGATAGCCCGGAGGCGCCGCAAGGCGACCTTCCGGATTCCGGGGCGCCAAGGGGATAAAACCTCGAAGGGCTCTAAGTCTGGTCCTGGACCAGACGCCGCACCGGAACCTTCAGTGGTTACGGAGTCCGGCAGGCGGCCCCCACGTAAGAAGGGCAAGCCTATGATGCCGGTGACCCCCATCCACCCGGAGGCACCGGACAATTTGCTGGAGGTGCTTAAAGGCGCCTCCGTTGACGAGGAGCACTGCACTATTATGAGTGCGGTGGTCAAGAAGGTTTAGTCCGCCAAGAGTGGGCTGACAGAAGCCTGTGCGAGCCTTCTAACAGGCTTCGAGGTATGTATTAAGATATGTAAAAATATTACCGCATAGACAGTAGCCCCTAATGCTCAGATTGGTGTTCGGGAAGAAAAGTCGGACTGAGGATCTAAAAAGATATACGCAGGAGTCTAACATAAATATGTCAATATGGGAATTCAGGTTGCGCTGCTGACCTTTGCCGCACTGACTGCGGAGGTCGATGCATTGAAGCAGAGCCTCGAGCGGTCCAAGAACGAGCTCGGCCTTGCCAAGAAGTAGCTCGAGGACAAGGAAGGTAAATATTACCTGATGTTTGGTATATAAAAAATACCTAGTTGCAAAAAATTACACGACCAACGTGAATGTTACAGGGGCCACAACTGAGGTGGCGACCCTGAAGGAAGCACTATCCAAGGTCGAAGACAATGCGGCCGTGGAGCGCACCGAGCGAGAAAATTAGGAGGCGCGGGTGGCGGAGGTGCGGCAAGAGCTCCATACTCTTGTGAAGAAACACGAGAGATTGGAGCTTGACTCAAAGGCTCGAGAGTCCGAGCTTGCAAAGGCCGAAGCCCAAAAAGCCCTCCAGGAAATTCAGGCGATGAAAAAGATAGCGGCGGGTAAGGCATTCTTTATGCAAAGAAAGCACGTGAAAGTAAGTTACTTGATACTTACCCGAATCCGAAGCTCTCCAAGAGCATTCGCAGATCTGCCCCGCAGTGTGTCTGATGCTGCCGCATTCTACCGAGCCGAGGAAGGGAGCTCGGCGGAGAAGGTGTTCTGGTCCCAGTATGCTAAGGCCGGACACCCGGTGCCCTTGAGTGACCAGCTGAAGCAGCCGGTCGAGCTCCATAAGGTAGCTGAACAGGCCATGAAGGGCCTTATAGTCCGGTTATGGCCTGGCGAGGTCGTGGCCGGGAGCTACTTTGGGCTGGTGAGGCGGCTGGTGGATGCCTGTCCACGGCTAGAAGTCGTCAAGCGCTCCGTGTGCATCGAAGGCGCCCGTAGGGCCCTTGCTCGTGCTAAGGTATACTGGGGCAAGATGGATGCTGAGAAGCTTATGACAGATGGGCCACCGGAGGGCAAGGAGCATTGCAAGCCCGAGATGTATTATGAGGGTGTCCTGAAGGGTGCCCGCCTTGTGGCAAATGAATGTTCCAAGGATGTAATTTTTGAGTAAACTCGCTCGTGTTTATCCTGTGCGCTGAAAACTTGTTCATATGCGCTAAGCAACGCTCTTTGAATTTAAAATATTACCTTTTGTGCGGCCGTTTAGTAAATCTGAGAGATGGGAGTCATCGGCTTCTTCCCCCAGGCTGCGAGTGCTGGGGTGTTCGGGATAAACCTAAGCGCTCTTGTTCCCATTCTTGGGTCCTACGAGGGAGGCGCTCAGCACAACGAACAAGGCAAACGACTATAATGCTTTATCACTCTCACTTAGCCATAGAATTATATAATTTTAAATTTCGGCGAAGCCCCTAGTATTCGGAAGAGCGAGTTCGGGGCGCTATCCACACCTAGGTTGGACAAAGCCAGCTCCTCGCTCTAAGAGGCATAAGTCTTTAGGGACTCGAAAACAGCTCGAACAGCGATCGGCTCTCGCCCTATCATGACGGTCAATTTTAGCTTTCTTTACTGAGGTGCTTAACCCAGCTCAACTGGGGCACAATCGTAGTTGTTCTCCCAGCGCTACCTTAGCCGATATAACGGAATGTAAGGTACCAAAACATGGGAGCCGGGCAAACCCAACTATGGACGCAAGACATGATTCGGAGCCGATGCATATAATGCTATAAGTTCGGGCTGCCGCACTCGTGAGAGTGTTCGGACTTCTCACACCATATTCTGGGGTACTTAAGCCCCTGGTGTACTAGCCGTACCAGAGTGTGCGGTTGCGTAATGTCATAACTGAACATATTTAAAGAAAAAGAATGAATGCAATAATAGACAAGAGCTATGTATTGTTTATTAAAAGGCTGCTGTAAAAGCAGAACGATACAAATAGTGCGATAAGCAAGAGGTGGGATTGTTTGACATGTCCCCCTCCAGGGGTAAGCTGCGGAATTTTATGTAAGACAGGTATTTAGCTTGCTATAGAGACCACCTGAACGTTCGACGTAGCTTGTTGCTTCCCTGGCTGTTGCATCGTGTGTTTGGCGATTATACTGCTGGACAGGCCTTCCGGATAGTGAAGTCCTGAAAGTAAGAAAAAGGAAATGACAAAGTTTGGAGCCCCTGGTGCGGTTGAGCCGCGTGTTGGGCGTGCTGTGGTTGTGCCCCTCCCCGTATGCCCATGGTACTTCCAGAGCGTAATTATGTACGCGTAACACTGGTTTCGCAATTTCCCGAGGGATGGGGTTGGGGCCGCACTGCTACGCTTGCTCAGAACGTGCCAGGTGGTCTATTTGTAGGCTACTCCGGGCACGCTTGACGGTGTCCGGACGCTTAATAGACGGACTAGAGAATTGCCTTGAGAGGCTACTTTGTACTTCCGCCGCTAGGGCCGCCATATGCTCCTCCATTCGAAGAGAGCGTTCGGTGTTTTCGTTGACCGTAATGACTCCTCTAGGGCCTGGCATCTTGAGCTTGAGGTATGCGTAATGTGGCACCGCATTGAACTTTGCAAATGCGGTTCGTCCGAGCAGGGCGTGATAGCCACTGCGGAACGGGACTATGTCGAAGATTAACTCCTCGCTTCGGAAATTATCCGGGGTCCGAAGACCACTTCCAGTGTAACTGAGCCAGTACAGTTGGCCACTACACCTGGTATGACGCCTTTAAAGGTCGTCTTTGTGGGTTGAATCCTTGAGGGATCTATGCCTATTTTTCGCATTGTATCCTGATAAAGCAGGTTCAGGCTGCTGCCGCCGTCCATAAGGACTCTGGTGAGGTGGAATCCGTCAATGATTGGGTCTAGAACCAATGGGGCAAATCCGCCATGGTGGATGCTAGTGGGGTGGTCCCTTCAATCGAAAGTGATCGGGCAAGAGGACCATGGGTTGAATTTTGGGGCGACTGGCTCCAACGCATATACATCCCTGAGTGCACGCTTCCGCTCCCTTTTAGGGATGTGGGTTGCGTATATCATGTTCACCGTCCGCACTTGTGGGGGAAAGCCCTTCTGTCCCCTATTGTTCGACGGCCGGTCTCCTCCTCGTCCTCGCTATACAACCCCTTGTCTCTATTCTCGGCGCTTAGCTTGCCTGCCTGCTTGAACACCCAACAATCCCTGTTGGTGTGACTGGCCAGTTTTTCGGGTGTGCCGTGTATCTGGCACAAGTGATCGAGTATTCGGTCCAAATTGGATGGGCCTGGAGTAGTTCTCTTGAATGGCTTTTTCCGCTGACCGGGTTTAAGGCCTCGGAATCCGGCATTAACTGTCGTATCCTCTGTGTTGTCGCTGTTAATGCGGCGCTTGTGTTTGTTGTGACGCGACCTGCCATTTTTGTCCTTGGTATCCGAATTACCAGGGCTCTTGGTCATGTTATTGCTATGAGCTAGCCATCTGTCTTCTACCGTGCAAAAGCGGGTCATGAGTGTTGTGAGGGCTGCCATGGATTTCGGCTTTTCTTGTCCTAGGTGCCGGGCAAGCCATTCATCACGGATGTTATGTTTGAAGGCTGCGAGGGCCTTCGCGTCCGGACAGTCGACTATTTGATTTTTCTTGGTTAGGAATCATGTCCAGAATTCTCTGGCCGATTCATCTAGGTGCTGGATGATGTGGCTTAGGTCATCGGCGTCTGGTGGTCGCACATAGGTGCCCTGGAAATTGTCGAGGAATGCGGCTTCCAGGTCCTCCCAGCAACCAATTGACTCTGCTGGCAGGCTGTTAAGCCAATGCCGAGCTGGTCCTTTAAGCTTGAGTGGGAGGTATTTGATAGCGTGTAGATCATCACCGTGGGCCATGTGGATATGAAGAAGATAGTCCTTGATCCATATCGCCGGATCTGTTGTGCCATCGTATGATTCGATGTTTACGGGTTTAAAACCCTCGGGGATTTGATGATCCATTACTTCATCTGTGAAGCATAGTGGGTGTGCGGTGCCTCTGTACTGGGCTATATCACGACTTAGCTCAAATGAGCTTTGTCTGCTGTGTTCGGCCTAGCCGTATTTGCCATATCCGGCATGACGATTATCATTACGTGTCGTGGGGCACCCACGCGATTCGTAGATCGATCTTGTTTGCCTTGCCTTGTCCTCCAATATGTCTCATAGGTCCGACGCATTTCCCCGTGCGTTGGTATAGCGGCGCCGGGGTGCGGCTTGAATTGATGGCCGAGAGGCTTCTCTGTCACGGCCACGAGGTGGTCGGTTGGCCGCATCATGCGCTGGTGATGCGGGTTTGGGTGCTTCCTCCTCTAATCAGGGTAGCAGCTTGCAGTTTGGATAGCTCTTGGAGGGGCGTTCAAGTTCTTATTCCTCAGCCGCCAGGATTTCGGTCCATCTGTCGGCTAGCAAGTCTTGGTCAGCTCTAAGCTGCTGCTGTTTTTTCTTGAGGCTTCTTGCCATGGCCATAAGCCTGCGTTTGAAACGCTCTTGTTCGACAGGATCCTCAGGCACGACAAATTCATCGTCGTCGAGGCTTGCCTCGTCTTCGGAGGGAGGCATGTAATTATCGTCCTCTACCTCTATGTCTGCCGCTTTCTCATGAGAGACGCGATGTTTTTACCCAGGTTCGGGCCCTCTCGATGGAGGTAAAACCCTACTCCCGCTTGATTAATATTGATGATATGGGTAGTACAAGAGTAGATCTACCACGAGATCAGAGAGGCTAAACCCTAGAAGCTAGCCTATGGTATGATTGTTGTTCGTCCTACGGACTAAAACCCTCTGGTTTATATAGACACTGGAGAGAGCTAGGGTTACACAGAGTCGGTTACAATGGGAGGAGATCTACATATCCGTATCGCCAAGCTTGCCTTCCACGCCAAGGAATGTCCCATCCGGACAAGGGACGAAGTCTTTAATCTTGTATCTTCATAGTCCAGGAGTCCGGCCAAAGGTCATAGTCCGGTCATCCGGACACCCCCTAATCAGGGACTCCCTCAACGACTGTGTGGGTGTAAAAGACTAGGTGAGGTCATAATCAATGTAAAGTTGAATTCAAATATTTGAATAAGAGATCATGATGTTTGAAAACCATGCATGCATGAATATAACGGAGATCTGCATGGTGTGGTTTGGAAACGAGCATGTTTTAATGTATACACATTGAACAAGGTTAGACTGATTTTAATTTGAGATACCGATGGCAGACATCATTTGGCCACATTGTATCTGTGCATGGACACACTATTCTAATTGGAGATGATGGGTGGCTTTCGCATCACATATCTATATCTATACCCCTATATATATATATATATATATATATATATATAATATTTTATATATTTTATATTGTGTGCGGGTAACTTTAACTTTGAAAGATGGTTGTTGGATGAGGCGAATCCGATGGTGCAGAGATGGCAAATTTGAGCACTACTAGCCGTTGGATATCCTCTAGATTCCACCAGATTTCGCCACATGTACAATCTAGAAGACTCCATGGTTGAACTTAAGCATAATGCACAAACCTCAAAACACAAGCACTTCTTCTTTGTTCTAGAATCTTTCATATCAGAATTTCTCAAATGCTTTTCTACATGATTTGCCATTATTTGTTTTTTTACTTTATGCCTTACAACGCACAATTCCATGAATCTTAAAATAGATTAGCTTTCTTATAAAAGCTAGATGATTTTGAATGAAATGAACTATAATAATTAAAAGAACATCTACATCATGCATATATGACTCAAAGCTTACATGCTATAATGTGGTATTTATTCATAATTTGGTTGCCAAATCTCATGCGTGCAATGCACGTGTACCTTACACTATTAGGGAAAACTTTATACACAGAATCTTAGCAGCAGCGCGGCACAAAAAGAAGCGCTACTGCTAATTAGCAGTAGAGCAGGTACAAATTTAGCAGTAGCGCGTGTGGACGAAACCACGCTGCTACAAAAATCAACCGACAGTATACACCAATCTAAGTTTAGCAGCAGCGCGGTGTCACGACACGCGCTACTACTAGTTGAATAGCTATAGCGCGGTCAGACACCCCACGCTACTACTGTGGGACCGCCGCAACACCCACCACCCGATCCACTCCCACCCCACCAATCTCTTCGTGAACCTCACCCCACCCCTCGGTCGAACTCCTCTTCTCCCCCACGATCTCGTCTCCGCCGCCACCACCCACGCTGGGATGAGACTGGTCTCCGCCGTGTCCCCCTTCTTCACCACCTTGTCCTCCTTCTTCTCCAGGGATGCTGTCATCTCTCCTTTCTCCTTCTTCTTCTTACTAGCAGCCTTCTCCCCCTTCTCCTTCTTCTCTAGAGCCGCCGCCTTCTCCCCCTTCTCCTTCTTCGGGGTGGCCGCCTTCTCCATCTAACCCTTCTTCTTCTTTGGGGTGGTCGCCTTCTCCCCCTTCCCCTGCTTCTTCGGGGTCGCCGCCCCCCACCTCGCTCTTCCTGGGATCCGGAGTAGAGCCCTCACTGGACCCGGCATGGCGGCGACCATCTTAGGCCTCCCGGACCCACGCTTGGCAATGGAGCCTGGACTCGCGGAGGCGGCGGCGGGGACGGGATCCTTCTTAGGCCTCCCAGGCCCATGCTTAGCAGTGGAGTCGGGGCTGGCGCCGGCGGCGGCGGCGGGGACGGGTCCTTCTTAGGTCTGTCGGGCCCACGCTTGGCAGTGGAGCTGGGGACGACGGCGCTCTCCTCGCCCTCGGAAGGCGCGGTGCTCACCGCCGCTGGATTCTTCCCAGCCATGCCTGCCTCTCTCCTCCATGCATGCCTGCCTCTCTCTTCCCGGATTTGAACATTTTTTCTAACCATGTGGTACATGCGCCTGCACATTCTTGTTTATCTAAGTGATGTGTGCACGGTGCTTCCATGTTTGTCATCTTTAGCTACAAACTATGTTTGTCAAGTACAATAGCTTAAGACATCAGTTGGGCTCTTTATTGAAAGCAGGTAAGAGGTTTCGGTGATTTTACTAACAGACTACACAATTTGGTAGTATCTTTGGATGATATACTGAAAAGTGAAAACTAAGCTCTGTTCATTCAGTTAAGTTTGGAATGCACATGGATTTGAGTGTGTCACATTGTCTCTAGTCATTCTGAATTTTGCGTTAAGACTTGAGAGAACTTCTGAGAATACTGTCGGCACCATGTTTTCACCTGAAGATTTCGATACGCAACTAGATATTAAAATGTCAATAAAATGATGAGATCCTTTTACATAATACTTTGAGGATTTGACTATTCCCAGATAAAAATGTATCTGCAACTTGCAAATAATAGCTGTTTCCCATGAATTTTGTAGCATGGGCATGTGACAGAGCTGCAGCCAGAGACATTGTTCCTGGGAATTGGACTGATGGACCGCTTCTTGAGGACCCGAAGCCGCGTGTACCTCCAACGCCGAGGGTGATGCACCGCAGCTCACGTCGAAGGAGACCCGCCGGAAGCGCGGTACGCAGGCAATCCGGCGGGCGCTTTTGAGGATCCGAAACCCCACACGCCCGGGAGGGACCCCGTCAGGGCGCGCGGCGGCTATGGGCTGCCCTAGGTCGGCCTGACCGCCCCTAGGGCCTCGAGGTTCGCCGCCCTGCAAAAGAAGAACGAACGAAGAACGAGGAAGAAGAAGAACTAGGGTTAAGAGAAAATATAAAAGATAAAAGTGGTAGGTGATTGTTCGATTGTGTTTTTTTTTTCAATCGGCCGTCACCCCTTAGGTATATAAGAGGCGGCTGGACTTCCCGTGCAAGGAAAAAGCTTGGATTCACGTCCAAAACCCTAGTCAAATTCGGATTGGTCTTGTCCAAACTTTCCAAAACTGTTCGGTTTAAACTGGCTGTACCTTGCGGGTCTTTTTTGTGGTGGTAAATGATCTCGGATGAAAACGAGTCCAAAAGCAATCTTGGCCATTTCGACGAGACGAACAACTTTTATGTTGAACGTTTTTTGATCAGAGGTCATTTTGAGGGTCAAATCGGTCGCGCAAAACAGGCTATTCCTCGCGCTACCCATCAGACAGGGTGTCTGGTGGGGCGCGCCAGTTTTTGCCTCCTGACAGGGCTGTATTCCAATGGCTCTAACTTTTGCATACGAACTCGGATTGGAACGACTTTTATTTCAAAATCGATTGGTTCGACGAGACGAACAACTTTGCAGTTATAACCTTTTCCATCAGAGGCCATCTTGGGGGCGTAATCAGCCGAATACTGTTATGAACACAAAATCTCAATACTTCGAATACAACTTCGGCCTTAGAGATGAGATCGGATGGCTATGGCCCAAATATCAAAATTTCTCCTTTTGACAATACGGAACTTTCTCGCTTTGATCATTTTTCCATTTGAGACCTTCTTAATTATGCTTTTGACCATGCCAAAATCTGGTGTCAACACATGCCCCCCTGTTTTTCGGCGAAACTTGTGTGCCGAAAAAAAACTTGCACGAAGTTTGTTCTAAGCACGATGTCAACACTCCATCAGCCGTTTTATACGTGCTTTGGACGATAAGTATATATCGGCCATTTAGATTAGCAACAAAAATGAAGCTAATCAAACATATAATGATTTGGTAATACCCTTTCATGATGTAAGAAATTATATTGCATCCATGGGTCCAAATAAGTCCATGGAGGATAACCAGTCATACCTGAGGATGAATTCCATGGCATATGCATTAATGACATAGTTGAAGAATATGGATGTTGTTTGAACCGAAGATTCTGATGTGCAAACCCTCGACTTGGTTGTTCGAAGCTTGCACTCTTCTCTTTCTTCACCTTTGTCGCACTTATTGCAACGGAATCTTGCATATTATTCTTGTTTTTAGTACTTCCTTTGGGAACCCATGCCATGTTCATCCTTTCAAGTTCTTGTGCACTAAGCTTTTGTACTTTCTTCTTTTGCCAATACGGTAAGCCGAGTGGGCACCCCGGCTGCGATTTTCTTTGAAGTAATGGCAATTCTTGTTTTATCTTGGGCACTCTCAACTTCCTCCCTTCAGATTTGGCACTTGATTGACTCTCAACAATTGATTGCTTCATCTCATTGCCTTTAGTAGCCAATGTCAACATTTTAGTTGGCTCTTTTTCTTTTGAGATCAAATCTGAAGTAGCACTCTTACGACCATCTCTTTTAACGCGGTAAACTTGCTTGACCACCTCCTTTCTATTCCTTGAGCACTGGACCGATTCCTTATGATCTAAACGGTCTTTAGCATGTGATTGTTCAAATGCTGATCTTCTCGGAGCTGCATAATATTGGTTAGATGGTCTAAAATAAGATGGAGAGTGTGCCCTCGTATCATACCTGTCCCATGATGGATATGGATCTATATGAGCATAGGGAGGCATCCACGGCATTGGCGGCGGCCCAAAATAAGGATATGAATATGTTGCATTAAAATTTGCACTTTGCCAATACCGATCCTCATATTTGCGCCTTGGGGGTGATCTTGGTTTCTTTGCATGATTTGGACGATAAGTATTCTTCTCTTCACTCTTCTTTTGATATTTATCCAATAGTTCAGCAAAGGTGATTTTTGATCTCTTACACTTGCGCTTATTTCGGCCTTTGTTTCGTTTGGTTGTGCTTGCACCAATCATTGGATTTGCTTGTTGCCCCCCAGTCCTTGGCGTCTCCATTGTAGCTTCGATGGAATTCTCGCCCTCAAAATTATGTTCATTATGCTCTTCAACAACTTTTTTACTTGAAAGCTTGACCCCATCACCTGCAGTCTTTACCTCCTCTTTAAATGGATCGGCTTGAAGCAGCCGATGCAAAAACTTTCTGCCATCGAGACCAATCGGAATAGACTGGTCATCTCTTGGTGTCTCAACAAATTTCAATCGTCCTTTATCAATGGCCGATTTAACTATTTGACGAAACATATTGCAATCCTCAAAATTATGTTTGAACGAATGATGCAACCTACAATACATTCGTCCTTGAATTGATGGCTTGACATGGTGATCAAGAATTCTTATGTAATTATTTTTCAGCAATAAATCAAATATTTGGTCACACATGCTTGAATTGAAGGTAAACTTCTTGCTTTCTAGCCGATCTTGCTGTGTGAACGGCTTTGAAGATAAGCAAACGAATGGTTCAGATTTGGAATCTTCCCATTCGGCTATACATTGTGTTTTCCACTCTATCTCCGGTGTCTTTGGATAAGATATTATATTAGCATCGGATTTCTCAAAAGAAATTAACCTTGGCTTTAAACTTCCGATACGAAAATATTTAGAACACACATGTCTCAATTGAGACAAAGTGCAAGCCAAGTAAGAAATAAGCAAAGCTACCCAACTAGATATGAACTTTAGATAAAGCAACGGGGAAAGCTTTGGCCACAACAATAAGTCATTATCGGTCTTTATAAATGGTGCAATGGGTTGACCGATATAGTCTATAACAATTTTGTTGCTAACAAGTAAATTACGCTTCTTCATTGGTCTTTCAAAATTACTTATGAGAATTTTTCTTATAGAAGCATCGACAATAAAGTTGCGACCAAATCGGAAGATAGGCAAGTCACTTGCTAGACATACCTCTTCAATTACGTTGGGAGAGCATGATGGTTGTATCACTTGAATAATACTTTGTTCCACTTTTGAATGACTCTCTAATGCCTTGGCATCCTCTTTTTCTTTGATAGATTCGGTACACATACTATTTGATTCGGCTTTTTTAATAACCGAATTAACTTTGTTATCCGAATCACCACTCTTTCTTTCTTTGATTCGCAAGGTTGCTTGTTCTTGTCTAAATTCAGCAAACATTGCAGCTAGTCTATCTTTAAGCTTTTTTCGACCAATTTCAGCCCAATCTTCATCGGGTTGCCCCCCAATACTTTGAGACGCTTTCGGCAATGGTGTGTTGCCGAAATTTTGTAATTGTGCAGGGGCAACATGATATGCTACGTTACTAGGTAAAGACACATGCGCTCTGGTAGAATTCTCACTTATTCGGCCATGAGCATGAAGGTGCGGAGCCGAATCACGAATATCTACAATTGCGTATGGTGCCGAAAAATTCGTAGCATGAGGTGTAGCATACGATGTTTGAGGGTAATTGGCCGAATAACTAGTAGTAACATGGCCAATTCCCCTATCCACCGGCACGTTTGAATTAACATACTGCAAGTTATTTGCTGATGAATAAAAAGTTGAAATACTTTGTTGCATACTATTGGAAGTTCCTACATAGGGTGTCTCAACTTGATTAACCGAACTCATCATGTTATTCATCGGCATATAAATTTGTGGGGTTGCCGATGCATGAGAGTTGGGATACATATGTTCCATGTTGCTAAAATTATATGAAGTAGAATCATGGAGATTTTGTTGCACCGGCCCTTGCACATAATTAGATGCATGATTGATAAAGCTAGGGCTAGCCGATACATTATGCTCATTAGATGATCTAGCAACAACATATGCATTATTTGCATCTACATATCTGAATTGGGTATTCATATTGCCTTTGTAGATTGCAAACCCTAGATGACGATCTCTTCGTAGCAAGAACGGGTCGGAGACCGTTCAAAGCTTCGTCCCCAGCGGAGTCGCCAAAAAGTGTGTTCGCACACGAACACGTCACCGTGTACCTCCAACGCCGAGGGTGATGCACCGCAGCTCACATCGAAGGAGACCCGCCGGAAGCGCGGTACGCAGGCAATCCGGCGGGTGCTTTTGAGGACCCGAAACCCCACACGCCCGGGAGGGACCCCGTCAGGGCGCGTGGCGGCTATGGGCTGCCCTAGGTCGGCCTGACCGCCCCTAGGGCCTCGAGGTTCGCCGCCCTGCAAAAGTAGAACGAACGAAGAACAAGGAAGAAGAAGAACTAGGGTTAAGGAGAAAAGATAAAAGATAAAAGTGGTAGATGATTGTTCGATTGTGTGTTGTTGTTCAATCGGCCGTCACCCCTTAGGTATATAAGAGGCGGCTGGACTTCCCGTGCAAGGAAAAGTCTTGGAATCACGTCCAAAACCTTAGTCAAATTCGGATTGGTCTTGTCCGAACTTTCCAAAACTGTTCGGTTTAAACTGGCTGCACCTTGCGGGTCTTTTTTGTGGTGGTAAACGATCTCGGATGAAAACGAGTCCAAAAGCAATCTTGACCGTTTCGATGAGACGAACTACTTTTATGTTGAACTTTGTTTGATCAGAGGTCATCTTGAGGGTCAAATCGGTCGCGCAAAACAGGCTATCCTTCGCGCTACCCATCAGACAGGGTGTCTGGTGGGGCGCGCCAGTTTTTGCCTCCTGACAGGGCTGTATTCCGATGGCTCTAACTTTTGCATACGAACACGGATTGGAACGATTTTTATATCAAAATCGATCGTTTCGACGAGACGAAGAACTTTGCAGTTATAACTTTTTCCATCAGAGGCCATCTTGGGGGCGTAATCAGCCGAATACTGTTCTGAACACAAAATCTCAATACTTCGAATACAACTTCGGCCTTAGAGATGAGATCGGATGGCTATGGCCCAAATATCAAAATTTCTCCTTTTGACAATACGGAACTATCTTGCGTTGATCATTTTTCCATTTGAGACCTTCTTAATTATGTATTTGACCATGCCAAAATCTGGTGTCAACAGATACCTAAAGGGCTCTAGGAATGTGCAGTTGCTGGGCATTTCCTGCATCACCCTAGCCACCCGCATTGAAGAGAACTAGCCATACAATAGGTATTGAGCTCCCTTGTGCTACATGTTCATTTTGTTTCAGTAAAATGTGTGCATGGCATATTTTCTTATCCCCCCTTTCAGTTTGGGCACTACTGCAGGTTGTTGGCGTATGGTAGTAAGATAGGATTGCCTCAGTTGAACGTCTGTTCGCTGTTATGTGTTGCTAACTGAAATAATGCTTCAAGTATCCCTGCAGCAAAAGAAGCCTCAGATAAACACATCCTTTTAATTCAGGTCCAAGTTCCAGTAGGTTTTCTCAGATGGTTGTAGTACAATACTGTTAAATCCTAACTAAGCTCTTCTATGATGTGTTTCTTCTTTGTTTCCGGAGCTCATTTCAATATAACTTAATTGGCCATTTGATATTCCTTAGCAAGTTCGCAGGAGATGCCTTGATTTTGTTGAAAACTGTCATTGCACAATCTTGTGACAAACCATACCAACATCAAACATGTGTTAATAGCTCATATACAATGTCTATTTATTTATCTCATTAAAGGTTTTTTGCTGCATGCTAGTACTTCAGAATATGTCACATATATAATTACATTAGGAAATGTTGATGTTGAGCATTTTAGAAATTGGCTTTCCTAATTTATTCACCTGCAATCAGGTATCTCTCACCGACCGCTTGAGCATAGTAGTTAGCATCTTCGATTTAGAACATAAAAAATGTAATTTATATCTATTGTAGTGTCCTTCCAGAGTTTCATAAAAAAATCCATGTACTAATTATGCACCAACTTTCTGCTTGCACGTACTTGCATAAATTTGCAAGAGAAATCAGAGCAATTTTTGTGGTTTTGTTGAAATTTTTTAGCCTGAATTCAGGTGAATGCTTTCTGAAGAAAACAAAAAGTGGCACACAGTACTATGCATAAATAACAGAGTACTTTAAAACAGCATGATATATTCTTCTTTACCAGCCCACCTCTTTACATTGCACTGTGGTATCCTTATTATCCCTGGGATCACCAATTCAACATTTGTTCCCTCGTCTTCATAATTTATTATCTGGGTTCTGGGATCACCATATGCTCCCTTGTCTTTGTCTCTATTCAGGACAATGTAATCTCACTGTGTGTGTTATCTCTTTCTGCATCATGCAGAAGTCTTTCATGGTAGGGATCAACCTTTACAGCCGGAGCTTGGTCGTCGCCATGGAGTGGCTGGTTCAAGAGGTCCTATACTTCCAATGTTTCGTCATGACAGTCCAGAATTTTCTCTGGTACTACATGTTTCCTGCATTCTCGCATTTGCCAAGACGAGCAAAACTGAACGAGAAGCCTACACTAACAGTTCACTGTTCGTTTTCTAATTCTTCAGTTTCTATCTGAAGGCAGCAAAAGCAGACGACAAAGTCGAGGATCTGGCCAAGCACCTGGCCCTGCTCACACTTCTGGACTAGAAGCACCTCTCCTACTAGCCCTCGACCATGGCAGCCTCGGTGGTAGCCCTTGCCTGCCTTGCCACTGACTACAATATGAACATTTAAAGGTTGGTTCCATTTTGTGTATATCTCCTTGTACACTCTTATATTCTCCCATGATTGAAGTCTGCCGTTCTTATGGGACAATCTTTGTTTGTAGGTTAAGACCTCACTGTCTGCTTCAACGAAGAGATTTGAAGAGTTTCAAAATGTAATTTTGGGGCAAATTTCCATTGCTGCAGGATAATGAGATGTTGAAGCGGCAGACTGAATCCATGGCACCGAAGTGCAACTGCGGCAGATTATCTCTATTTTTTATTTTCGTTTTTCTTATTATTAGAGTGACAACATGTAGAATGAGAAACTATGATAGTAGATACAACAACTGTAGTAAAGAGAAACTATTGTTTGCAATTGTTAATGACATACATACTTGCATGTTCTTTGAAGTGGTCATTCGTGAGTAGCAATGCATAATGATGGTTTTTGGCTCATTTATTGCCTTCGGTGTCTGGTTAACCATGAAATAGGAGGCCAGCAGTGGTCACTATTGTGTTTTCCAGGAATTGTATGCATAAAACGGAATTTGTTGATTTTTTTAATTTCTAATAAGTTAGTAGTAGCGTGGGAAAAAACTGCGCGCTACTAGTATTTAGGATACTAGTAGCATTGGTATTATAAACACGCAACTACTATTTCGTTAGTAGTAGCGCGGATCCGTAATAGCAGTAGCGCGGGTGGCACACACGCTACTACTAACAAAGGTAGTAGTAGCGCGGGTGCACCGACGCTACTACTAACTATTAGCTGTAGCGCGATACTAGTAGCGCGGGTACCCGCGCTTCCAGTAGCCATTTTACCCGCGCTGCTAGTAGCCTTTTTCCTAGTAGTGTTACCAGTCTAAATGATGTTTGTGTGCGTGTTGTGCGTGTTGAGGTGCAAATTGTCTTTTTTTTGGTACACGTTAAGCTTGTTCTCCTGAAATTTCAAGCCGCGCCTTGTTATGCCAAAATTTCAAGCTAGCATCTCTGTCTATCGTGCTGCGAAACTCCCGCCTCTTCAACCCGTGCCTTGTTAGCTCGAAATATTTAAGATATATCTTCGTCTCGTTGTGCTCCGACAACTCCCTCGATCTCAAACCGCGCCTTGCTATTCCAAAATGACAACACGCGTGAAAACTCCCACCTCCTGTGAAATACCGATACGCGAAATGCCCGTGGTACCCCTGGACCGAAAGAACCACCTCAAATTGGTGGGGGTACTTTCGTAACTTACCCCACATTTCGGACAAGCGCATCCCTAAGCCATGGTTCCCCACTCCCATCCCATCCGCGCACCCATTCATACACCGAGGCCGGGAAAACCCGTGAAGCCCCACACCCTCCTCCATCCGCCACCCAGCCGGAGCCTCTTCCCTGATGACGTCGACCACAGCAACACCTCGACATCCCTCATCCACCATACCGGATGAGGATACTCGTCGATCTTGTTGTCTCGCCAGTTCAGCCACCCCATCCTCCACCTCCAAGGAGCTGCCCCGACATTCCCCTCATCTTTCGCGCCACCTCCATTCCCACACCGCTATCTTCACCTGCACCACTGGAAGAGCATCATCATCACCGTTTCCTCGGATGAAGCTGCGGCCTACTCGGCGCCACCAAAGAGGTTGTACACTAATCGCCGCATTTTATTCTTGATTTGATCTCACGGTGCTGCCGGCGCTTGGTCCCGAGCCGACATGGCACAGCTCCATCCATGGTGGTGTCGCCGGCCACTTCCTCCACGGTGTCGCTCCCTCGGCGGCGACGTCCACATCAGTAGAAGCTGCTGCTGCTTTAACTTTCGCTCGCGCTGCTGCTCTATTCTTGCTCTCGGTCCCCTGCCTGGTCTGCTCTAGCTATTGCTCTTGCTCGCGCTGCTGCTCTCGCTCTCGCTCTTGCTTGCGATGTTGCTCTGATTTAGCTACACTTTAGTCGACTGAATCGACTTTTGGGTCAGTGGATTTTTAAGGGGGGGGGCTCGCCAGAGTTAAGGAAGAACCAGCCACAGCGGGGAGGGGGCTCACCGGAGAGGTACCCCAGTATCTATCTTAGGGTTCAGGGTGGGAGCGGTGGTCACCGGCGGTGGTGGGGCGGTGGCCTAGGGATCACCAGAGAAAAAGCTCGGCATGGGGGGCCTAGAGGGTTGGCCGGGGTGGCGGCGGATAGGCGGTGGGGAGTGTTTTTGGGGTGGGCGGGGTGGCGCACCGCCGGCCATGGGTGGCAGGGGGGCGGCTGTTTGGCCGGTGGTGGCTGGCGGCTCAGGGGGGAGGTTGAAGATGAACTACAGGCCCTTGATTTCGTATCCAACGGCTGTGAAATCGACTGACTAGAGATGAAAAAGTCAGTCGACTTACATGTAGCCTCACCTCTAGTGCATTCAGTTTTGATAGTAAAATTCAGTTTCGACAGTTAAGTTCAGTTTCGGCAGTTAAATTCAGTTTCGACAGTTAAGTTTAGAGATGAGCGGCTGATGTATTTTACCTCTAGCACATTGTGGTTATCTATTTTACGTCATCTATTAGAGATGCTATTAGAATTCCACTCAGGTTAACGTTGTCTCTCTTGTCCTGCTTCAGCCTCGGTGTCGTACAACTCACCGGAGCTGCTCCAATGACGAAACCCTCCATCACAGCAGAGCAGTACCTCAGGCTCCATCTCCAGATGCCTAAGATCTTCTTCCCCTCCTCCGACAGCCAAGTTAGCCGGAGCATCCTCACCGGCCAACCCAATCACGCTGAGATCGACATGGCTTTGGTAAAGAAGTTGTACACTTGTTGCATCTCTTTTTTACTCTACATGTTATATATATTGTCCACTGAGCACACGTAGTAACGTCAAATACGATTATTTTATCCTATGATATGACAACCAGTGAGGTACCAGGCAACTTAGCTATCCATGATGAACTCTCTTGAACGCCATCATTATTTATCTCTACGTGTTTGGTTGTGCATTTGTCGATGGGCCTGTGATAAGAGTTCCCCATTCTTACCCACGCCTTCTTTCTCCCTCGCATACTCTTGCCCCCTCGAGCTCCAGCGCCCTAGCCCAGGTTTTCTCCGCACAGTTAGTCATGTCCGGAGCAGGAGGCAAGTGGGTGGCTTCCGCCGTGACGGAGAAGAAGATCACGAATCTCCGGGCGGCCGGATACCTGGCCACAGATATAGCACACCGGCTACCAGACGAGGGGAAGGTCATTCCAACTCCAGGACCCCACAAGAGGGTCGTGTTCCTGGCCCACTTCGTCCGGGGACTGGGGTTTCCACTCCACCCCTTCGTCCGTGGGCTCATGTTCTACTACGGGCTAGACTTTCATGATCTAGCTCCGAACTTCGTCCTCAACATCTCGGCGTTCATCATCGTATGCGAGGCTTTCCTCCGTATAAAGCCTCATTTCGGCTTGTGGCTGCAAATCTTCAGCGTGAAGCCGAAGATCGTGAGCGGCCAACAAGCAGAGTGCGGACGAGCCATGGTGGGCAAAATGCCTAATGTCACTTGGCCTGAAGGCTCCTTTGCGGAAACCATGAAGGGGTGGCAATCGGGATGGTTCTACATCACCGAGCCGCGCAACGCCAACTGGGAGGCGGCCCCCGAGTTCCGATCTGGAACCCCTATGCGGCTCACCTCCTGGGAACAGAAGGGCCTGCTGTGGGGCAAATCTACAGAGCTGACCGGACTCATCAACTGCATCAAGGGTATGAAGGACAAGAACATCAAGCTTGTCAATGTGATCCAAGTTATGCTCATTCGCCGGATTCTGCCGTGCCAAAGGCGGGCATTCAATCTGTGGGAGTTCGACCTGGCCGAACACCAGACGCTTCAGAGGCTCTACGGCATGAAGCACAAGGACACGTGGAAGGCACTATTCAAGGCCACCGAAGTACCTCCTCTCATAACCGAGGACCGCTGGCTCTACGCCGCATGGCACCCTACCCAGGTGAGTTCTCAGGCCGCCACCGGGTCCGGTGCTTCCCAATGTAATTATGGAAAATTCCTAAGTGATTGTGTATATTTGTTTCAGGAGTATGTGGAGACATTGGAGCGGATCGACAGTCCGGCTCCATTTCCAGAAAGCCCAGCCAATGATCTTCTGACGAAGATGCTGGTCCTAGCACCCTATAAGGGGCCGGAGAAGAAGGCCGATAAGAAGGCCCTGGGGACCTGAAAGGGTCTTCGAAGTAAGGTTGCGCAAGCCTCGTCCGAAGACGACGAGGCGCATTGATCCCCCGAAGGGGAAGAGGAAGAAGAAGAGGAGGAGGAGGCCGCCCCGTCCGGAAAGGATGGGGGCCAGAGATGACGAACCAGGGGGCCAAGAGAGGCTCCCGGCGTAAGGCCGTCATACCCTTGTCGTCCGATGACGACGAGGTAGATTCCTCCTGCGGAGGCGAGGAGGAACAAGGAGAAACACCACCTCCCCGTGTCAGGGGAGGGAAGAAGAGGAAGGCTGCCCCGGTGGGGGAGACTGGGACGTCCAAGAAGGGAAGGCATCCCTTCCGGACTACTCCGCCACCACCGCCGATAGCGAGGAAGGGTGGCTTCCCAGGAAGAAGCCCCTTGTGCGACCGTAAGTGTCCGCATTCAATCGTAATTTCTGCTTCACAATTTTGTTCATAATGCCGAACTTGTATGTAGTCTGGCCAGGGTCCATCCCGAAGTGTCGTCTTCGGACGGGTCCTTGAGTGAGTCAACAATGAACTTACTCCCGACCGCCACGTCTCCTCGACCTGCGGACGACACGGAGGTGTTGTCCCAAAGGCTCCCAACGATGGCGGAGGTGGCCCTGGAGGCGCCTCAAGGCGGCATCCTACATGTCGGACTCGCGGGGTTCAAGGTCCCCGCGGATCGTGTTGATGAGAGCCACAGTAGGCCGGGCTCTCAGCCGAACACTGTTCCGGAGCCTTTAGTGGTTCGGACTTAGGCAGGCAACCCCTCGTTATGGAGGGAGGGCCGTCTGTATCAAGGACTTCCGTTGCGCCCCAGGCGCCAGATTGTCTGTTGGAAGCGCTTCACAGCGCTTCCCTAGATGGAGAGCCCCGTACTCTCATGAGTGCGGTGATTCAGAGGGTTTCGTCTGCAGAGCGGACTAACCGAAGCCTGCACCAGCCTCTTAACAGGCTTTGAGGTAAGCAGTAAAATATGTGAAGTTACCACCCAATAGGTAGTAGCCCCTGATACTCTGTTTGGTGTTCGGAAAGAAAAATCAAACAAAGGGTCAATTACAATCTGCAGGAGTCTGACAATAATTTTGAATGTAAATAAACAGGCTATGCTACTGGCCGCTGTTGCTCGCACGGCCGAAATCGCCGGCCTAACGCAGGATTTAGAGTGGGCACGGGGAGAGCTCGGCCTCGCGAGGAGGCAGCTCGAGGAGAGCAAAGGTAAATGATTCCCCTCTCTCTATAATGTATAGCAAAAAAAATTTATTATGCTAACGACGAGACATCGTGATGTGGTAACAGAGGCCACCACCGAAGTGGCGTCTCTCAAGAAGGCGCTGTCTGAGGCCGAACACAAAGCAGCCTTGGAACACAAGGAGCGTGAAAAGCAAGAGGCCCAAGTGGGCGAGGTACAAGAAGAGCTCCGAGAGCTCGGCAAGAAGCTCGAGTCTGCGGAGCGGGAGCTTAAAGCAAAAGAGGCCGAGCTTGCAAAGGCCCTTAGAAATACGAAAGACGCCAAGGCCGAAGCCGAGAGGGCTCAGCAAGAGATCCAGGAGGCCAAGACAATAGCGGCGGGTAAGAATTTTTTTATGCAAAGCAAACATGTGGAGGAGGCGTTTCTTTTACTTACTCGAATCCGGAGCTCTCTAGGGGCATTCGCAAACCTGCCACACAGCATATCAGATGCCGCAGAGTTCTACTGTGCCCAGGAGGGGAGCTCAACGAAGAAGTTGTTCTGGTCCTAGTATGCTAGGGCCAAACATGCAATGCCTCTGAGTGACCAACTGAAACAGTTGGTCGAACTCCACAAGGCGGCCAAAGTGGCTATGAAAAATCTCATAGTCCGGCTATGGCCTGGCGAGCTTCTGCCCACCAGCTACTTCGGCCTGATCAAGCGGATGGTGGATTCCTGTCCGCGACTGGAAGTCATCAAGCGATCCGTTTGTATTGAGGGTGCCCGCCGGGCCCTCGCCCGCGCCAAGGTGCATGGGGGCAAGCTGGATGCGGAGAAGCTGGTGAAGGACGGGCCACCGGAGGGCAAGCCGCATCGCGTCCTCGAGAAGTATTATGATGGCGTTATGAAGGGTGCTTGCCTCGTGGCCGATGAATGTACCAAAGACATAATTTTTGAATGAATTCACTTATGTCATGTTTGTAATTTAAAGACGAAGTTACTTGCGCTATGTAGCGATTTTGTGATTTAAAATATTACCTTCTGTGCGGCTGTTTATCAAGTTCTGAAAGTAGGCCAGTCGTCGGCTTCCGCCCCCGTGTAACTACTACTAGGGTGTTCGTGGAAAACCCAAACACTCTTTGTCCAAATGTTTGGTCCCTTAAGGAGGTGTCCAGCGCAGCGAACCAGGCAATCGGACTATACAGCTTTATAACCTTCACTTAGCCATAGAAGTCTATGATTTTAAATTTCGCCGAAGCCCCTAGAATCCGGAAGGCCGAATTGGGGCGCTATACATGCCTATATCGGACAAAGCCGAATTATCGCCTAAAGCGGGAAAATCTTTAAGGATTTTAAGACCTCTCGAACAGCGACCAGCTCTCGCCACATCATGCCGGACAGTTTTGTGCTTTCTCTACTGAGGTGCTTGTCCGGAAAAACCAGGGCACAATCGCAGTAGTTCTCCCTGCGCTACCTTAGCCGAATTAACGGAACGTAAGGCACCAAAACAAGGGAGTCGGTCTATCCTAACTGTAACCCAAGACATGATTCGGAGCTGATGCATATAATGCTATAAGTTCGGGGTGCCGCACTGTTGAAAGTGTTCGGACTTGTCTTGCCATATTATTTGGCGCTATAGGAAGCCCCTGGCAAACTCAACGTACCAAAGTGTATAGATGCAAAATCAAATAAACATTTATAAAAAATGTAAAAATTATTAATAATAATTATAATAATAAGCTGACCCTGTATAGTGTCTCTCATTGCTAAATAATATGTTTAAGCATATGTTTACAATGAATGCATTACGCGGAGATAATAAGATTATTTGACATGTCCTATCCAGGAGCAGGCTACGTACAGATAGATAAAGCAGGAACAACGATCGTGAATATATTCCACTTGAGTGTTTCCTGGTGTGTCTGAAGCCTGTTACCTCATGGGTTTCCTCTCCTTTGTAAGTCCAACAATCCAGCTCTTCTGGAGAAGGTGCACTAAAGCAATGTCCTTAAGGGTAAAAGGAAAGGTTACGAAGCAATACCGTATTATTGACTGAGCCACTACTACGCCTCCGCCTGTGCCCATGGTTTTTTGAGTGCGTAATTGTGTACGCGTGGCACGAATGCTGCTTGGGTGGGACTTGGGCGGAGGCTGGACTGCTAGTCATGCTCTTGACGTGCCTGCTGATCCTGTTGCGGGGTGTTCTGCCCTCGCTTGACAGGGCTTGAGGTTGTCGTCGCCGGATTGGTGGTTTGCTTGGGGAGGCCGCATTGTACTTCGGCCGCTAGGGCCGCAGTGTGTTCCTCTGTTCGGAGAGAGCGGTCCATATTCCTGTTGACTGTTATGACCCCGCGCGGGCCTGGCATCTTGAGCTTGAGGTATGCATAGTGTGGTACCGCATTGAATCTAGAAAATGCGATTCGCCCGAGCAGTGCGTGGTAACCACTGCGGAAAGGGACGATATCAAATATTAACTCTTCACTTTGGAAGTTATCCGGAGATCCAAAGACCACTTCCAATGTTATAGAGGCCGTACAGCGGGCCTCTACTCCAGGAATGACACCCTTAAAGGTGGTTTTGGTGGGCTTGATCCTTGAAGGATCGATGCCCATTTTGCACACTGTGTCCTGATAAAGCAGGTTCAGGCTGCTGCCTCCGTCCATAAGGACTCTTGTGAGGTGAAATCCGTCTATAATTGGGTCTAAAACCAATGCGGCTGAGCCGCCGTGATGGATGCTGGTAGGATGATCCCTACGATCATAGGTGATCGGACAAGCTGACCATGGGTTGAATTTGGGGATGACTGGCTCCATCGCATATACGTGCCGTAGTGCTCGCTTCCGTTCCCCTTGGGGATGTGGGTGGCGTAGATCATGTTTACCGTTTTCACCTGGGGGAAAATTTCTTTTGGCCCCCCCCCCGTGTTCGGACGCCGGGGCTCATCATCATCGTCGCTGTGCAGCCCCTTGTCCTTGTTTTCGGCGTTTATTTTGCCGGCCTGTTTGAATACCCAGCAGTCTCCGTTGGTGTGGTTGGCTGACTTGTACGGGGTGCCATGAATTTGGCACGAGCGCTCCAGTATACGGTCTAGACTGGACAGTCCTTGATTGTTACATTTGAATGGCTTCTTCCGCTGGCTAGATTTGGATCCGCTGAATCCGGCATTGACCGCCGTATCCTCGGTGTTGTCGCCGTTGTTCCGTCGCTTGTGTCTATTGCGTCGTGGCTTGCCATTATTGTCCCGGACATCGTAAGTTCCAGAGTGTGGCATAGTGCTACTGCGGGTCAACTAGCTATCCTCGCCCGCGCAAAAGCGGGTCATTACTGTCGTAAGAGCTGCCATGGACTTGGGTCTCTCCTGGCCGAGGTGTCTGGCGAGCCATTTGTCGCGGATATTATGCTTGAAAGCCGCCAGGGCTTCGGCGTCCGGACAGTCGACTATTTGGTTCTTTTTAGTTAGGAACCGAGTCCAGAATTTCCTGGCTGATTCTCCGGGCTGTTGAGTAATGTGGCTCAAGTCATCGGCATCTGGAGGTCGCACATATGTGCCCTGGAAGTTGTCAAGAAATGCGTCTTCCATATTTTCCCAACTGCCAATGGAATTTGCGGGCAGGTTGTTTAGCCAGTGCCGGGCAGGTCCTTTGAGCTTAAGCCGAAGATACTTGATGGCATGTAGATCATCTCCGCAGGCCATGTGAATATGGAGAAGGAAATCCTCGATCCATACCGCAGGGTCTGTGGTGCCATCATATGATTCGATGTTTACGGGTTTAACCCCTTCTGGGAATTCATGATCCATCACTTCATCAGTGAAGCAGAGGGGGTGTGCGGCGCCTCTATGTCGGGCTATGTCCCGGCGCAATACGGCTGCGTCTGACTGGTTGTATTCGGCCCGGCCGGATTTGCTGTTAGTGTATCCGGTATGACGGTTATAATCATGTGGTTCGGCGTGCCCCCGTGATCCGTAGATCGATCTTGGTTATCTTGCGGCATTATCCAGTTTATTGCGCAGGTCCTAAGTATTGCCCCGGGCCGTAGTAAACCGGCGCAGGGGTATAGGCTGGTATTTTGGCTGATATGCCATTTTGTCCTGACCTCGAGGTGGTCGGTCAGCCGTGGGGTGCTCGAGTCCATATTCGTCGGCTGCCAGGACTTCTGTCCATCTGTCTGCGAGCAGATCTTGATCAGCTTGAAGCTACTGCTGCTTCTTCTTCAGGCTTCTCGAAGTACCAATAAGCCGGCGCTTGAAGCGCTCCTGCTCTGCGGGGTCTTCGGGTACGCCAAACTCATCGTCGCTGAGGCTAATCTCGTCTTCGGAGAGGGGCATGTAGTTGTCCTCCTCCGGATACCCGTCCGTCGCTTCTTCATCTGGGCTATCGTGCCCGTCTTCCTGTTCGGCCTGCTTGAAAGCGGGCTGTTCGGGGTTGTATTCGTCGTCGGCACCGTCCGGATTGTTATCGTCTCCGGTGCCGGTATTGCCTTGGCGGGGCTTGGAGCGGCGCTGGCGACACCCATGCTTTGCTTTCTTCTTCGAGGGGTTATCCTCCATTGCCTCATCGCCGTTGTTTTCTTTTGGAGTGTCCACCATATATATATAATATGAGGAGGTGGCTGTCCACTACCCTGTGAGCGGTGGCTCCTGTATGTCTCCTGCATCGTCGAACATACCGTCGATGTCTTCGAATTCAAAGTCGAGTACGTCGGTTAAATCATCGATTGTGGCGACATAGTGGGTGGTGGGTGGGCAGCGAATTCCTTTGTCGCCTGCTTCCCACTCAGGCCGGACATAGTTCGGCCCAGAGCCTCCTGACAAAAGAGAGAGACTTCAATGCGCTCAGCATGTCGCCAAAGGGCGAGTGCTGAAAGATGTCCGTAGTGGTGAACTCCATTACTGGAGCCCGGCCTGGCTTGGCTGGCTCGAGAGTGAGCGGACCAGGTCCAACAGCCGGATATGAGTCCGAGGGCCCAGGGGTTACAGGCCTTCAAAGAGGTGAGGCCCGTGTTCGGCTCTACCGCCGATAAGTGTGCGGCCTGTAGGGCGGGGTCCAGCCCTCCGTCCATAGGCAACGTAACCTGCCCTAGATTTAGATCCGGGGCTGCTTTCGGGGATGATGTCCTGGGCACTGTCCGACAGCATGTCTAGGTCGTGCTCGTCGTGGCTGTCCGGTGCTCCTGGCGCAGGCTCGAACCTGTCGAAGATCAAGTCTCCGCAGATATCTACCGTGTAGTTCAAGTTTCCGAACCTGATCTGGTGGCCAGGGGCGAAGCTCTCGATCTGCTCCAACTGGCCAAGAAAATTGGCCCGCAGTGCGAAGCCGCCGAACACAAAGATCTGTCCGGGGAGAAAAGTCTCACCCTGGACCGTGTTGTTGACGATTGAAGACGCCATCAAGCCTCGAAGCGACGGCACAGAGGAACTCTCAATGAAAGCACCAATGTCGGTGTCAAAACCGGCGGATCTCGGGTAGGGGGTCCCGATCTATGCGTCCTAGGCTGATGGTAACAGGAAGCAAGGGACACAATGTTTACCCAGGTTCGGGCCCTCTCGATGCAGGTAAAACCCTACTTCCTGCTTGATTAATATTGATGATCTGTGGAATACAAGAGTAGATCTACCACGAGATCGTAGAGGCTAAACCCTAAGAGCTAGCCTATGATGGTATGATTGTAAATGTGATCGGCCTTCTAAGGACCATCCTCTCTGGTTTATATAGACACCGGAGAGCTAGGGTTTACATGGAGTCGGTTACAAGGAAGGAAACATAATATCCGGATCACCAAGCTTGTCTTCCACGCAAAGGAGAGTCCCATCCGGACATGAGCTGAAGTCTTGAGTCTTGTATCTTGAGGCTTCTATAGTCCGAACGATGAATATAGTCCGGCTGTCCGGATACCCCCTTATCCAGGACTCCCTCGGTCTTTAGAGCAGACAATGCTATCTGACGAAGCGCATGTCTTGCTGGTTACAGATAGCTCCTCAGAGGAGGATTCAGAGACAGATGACCAGTCCTATTTCCCCCCGAGGTGCATGCTCTAACTTGGCAGGGTTATGTTGCTCATATCGTGCATATAGTATCTTGCATTGCTACGTCATTTGCTTAGTTTAGACATGCTTTGTGTGAATGGCACATGTTTAGTATCTAATTACCATATATGTGAATTATGCAATGCCATCTTGTTGCAAGACATTATATATGTGAATTATGCAATATTATCTTCTTGCAAGGCATTATATATGTGAATTATGCAATGCCATGTTGTTTAGGCAAGCGTCATATATGTGAATTATATCATGTCGTCCTTTTTTGCATTTCTCATTGCTTTTGTCAACAATGTTTGTATATTCAACTGCTCTTCCTGTGTATCAACCATTTGAATTGGCGATGGAGAAATCTAGAGTGAAAACAAGGTCTTCAGAGCAGACAATGCTACCTGCTGAAGCATATATCTTGCTGGTTACAGATAGCTCTTCAGAGGTAGATGACCAATCCTATTACCCCCCTGAGGTGTATGCTCAAACTTGGCAGGGTTATATTACTCATATCATGCATATGTTGTATTGCAATGCTTAGTTTTTACATCATATACACAATATTGAATGCCATCTACTTAGTTGACACATCATATATGTGATTGCCCTCTGCTCACTTCCTTAGTATATAAATCATATATTTGAATTATATCATGCCATGATGTTTACATAGACAGCATGCATCTGAATTATGGCATGCCAACCCATTTTTTAAAGACATAATATAGTTATATCATCTCATCTTGTTTACATAGTCATTATATTTTAAATTATGTCATTCTATCCGTGAATTATATCATGCCATCATGTTTCCATCGACGGCATGTTTGTGATTTATGGCATGCCAACCACTTTAATAGACACATCGTATAGTTATATCATGTCATCTTGTTTACATAGTCATCATATTTTGAAGTATGTCATTCTATCATGTTTAGGTAGCCATCATACATGTGAAATTGTCTCATGCTATCCTGTTTAATTAGTCATCATATATGTGAAATTATGTCCTGCTATTCTGTTTGGTTAGACAACATAAATGTGAATTATTTCATGCCCTATTTTCTTCCCTACTATCCATTGCACCTGTCTATCTTACAATGTCTCTACATTCAATTACTTTTCTTGTTTATCGGCCATTTCAATTGGAGGGGGTGATGGCAGTATCTGTGGGAGTAAAAACACGGTCTTCAGAAAAGATCGTGCTACCTGTCGATGCAGATAGAACCACGGTTGTACTTGCCCAAGAACCAGCCCCACCACACACTACCAGAAATATGACAACTAGTGACCTTCTCTTAGTGACCCTAGCTGAATTGGTCGTAAATCCACGGCCATTTCGCTTGGAAGGGCTCAAACCCTGAATTGCCTTACACCAAATGGACATAAAGCAGACAAGAGTGGTCCATGACCTTATTTCTACCTGATTATGACCAATATAAATGGTCATGAGGTTGTGAACGTGGATGCATTAGTACTTATTACTATGACTAGGTGCCACCTCATCAGTTTTGCCTATGTGTCATCTCCATGTGGCAGTTTTTGCCCTAGGTTGTGAAGCAACCTATATTTCCGTCATTCCCAAAATTCCCAAAAAAAATCTCATAAATTCTTTGGGTCATATCTTCATCAAATATGTAAAAAACCTTCCTTGCCTAGTTCATAAATAATTCAAAAATATTCATTTTCCAATTCTTTTCAAAAAAACACTTTGTGAAGGAAGTACCACTTTGGCATGTCCAAATGGTATCCATTTTCTACAGTGCTTTCCTATACCCAAATAACCATCCTCGACCAAATGCCAGCCCAATCCATTCATTATTTTGAGCCCAGCTTCAACATTCGTATTTATGTCTAGTGTGGTACTTTGCAAAACAAGTACCACCTAGGCTCCTCCTTTTGAGCTACAAATTTGTGAAGACGGTCTTCTTAGTAACTGATCATCCTCAGCCAAAACTCACGCCCATTAGCCATGTGCATTTTCTGTACCGCTAATCAAATACTTGGCTGCTTATTCATGTTTGTGCATCGATCGGTCTCCTCGCGAGAATCTTATGTTGTGATTTTCTTCCTAGCACCTACCTGGGGAGTGCCCAACACACTAGACATGCCTAGGCCGCCCAGAACACATGGCAACGCCAAGGTCACACGGTGACCATGCGGCGGGCATGCGAGTTTACGCGCTCTAGAGTTGGGGACCTCGGCCACCGTCCAAACCTCGGCGTATCACCACCAAACCATGTATTTATGATTAAATAGGTGACTTATGTAACTAGAAATGATTTTTGGAAAAAATAAATAGCAAACTATGAGGCAGCTGCAGTTCAAATTAGACCCGCTTCCTACTAAATCGGCGGGAATTTGTATTTTTCACCAGAGGTGGATCAAAACTTTTGACACCCAACCATTTTGTCAATTGTGCATTAAATATGTCCTGGTATTTTACAAAAATGATTTGGTGCAATTTTGCAAAAAATATATGGTAGGACCTTCACAAAAAAACTCATTTCGGGCACTCGGAAAATGGAAAATGAATTTTCCATGCAAAGAAAATGAAAACTCCCTGATGCACACTGTTTGGAATTCCAAGATGCACCCTTGTGCACAATATGAGATCATTTGAACAAACTATGACATGAATGTGGCCATAATATTGATCATTTGGCTTGAAAGCCATGAATCTTCATGCATGATAGCTGATTTCTGAGAACATTTTTATAAAATAATTGTCTTATTACAATTTTATTATTTTTCCTGGAAACTTGGTCACATATAATGACACAATGCGAAGGTTTTCCAATTTTTTTGACTTTTTTTGAATTTTTTATGCTCATTTCAAAATGCTGTCAAAACGGCGGGCATGACCGGTCCTAGATAGTAGTTGAATCTTGGATTTTTTGGTGTTTCTCTGATTAAATAGATACTTATGTAACTAGAAATGATTTTTGGAAAAAAATAAAGAGCAAACAATAAGGTAGCTGCAGTTCAAATTTGACCCACTTCCTTCTAAATCGGCGAAAATTTTTCTTTTTCACCAGAGGTGGATCAAAACTTTTGAAACCCAACCATTTTGTCAATTGTGCATTAAATATGTCCTAGTATTTTATAAAATTGATTAGGTCCAATTTTGAAACAAATATATGGTAGGTCCTTCACAAAAAAAACTCATTTCGGGCACTCAAAAAATGGAAAATGAATGTTCCCTGCAAAGAAAATGAAAACTCCCTTAGGCAACATTGTTTGGAATTCCAAGATGCACCTTTTTGCACGATATGAGATCATTCGAACAAACTATGCCATGAATGTGGCCATAAGATTGATCATTTGGCTTGAAAGCCATGAATCTTCACGCATGATAGCTTATTTCTGAGAACACTTTTTAAAAATAATTATCGTAGTACAAGTTTATTATTTTTACTGGTAACTTGGCCACATATAATGACACAATGCGACGGTTTTCCAATTTTTTGATTTTTTTTGAACTTTTTATGCCCGTTTCAAAATGTTGTCAAAACGGCGGGCATGACCGTTCCTAGCTAGTGCTTGAATCTTGGAATTTTTTTGGTGTTTCTTTGATTAAATAGAAACTTATGTACCTAGAAATGATTTTTGGAAAAAATAAAGAGCAAACTATGAGGCAGTTGCAGTTCAAATTTGACCTGCTTCCAACTGAATCGGCGGGAATTTGTCATTTTTACTAGAGGTGGATCAAAACTTTTGACACCCAACCATTTGGTCAATTGTGCATTAAACATGGCCTAGTATTTTAGAAAATTGATTTGGTCCAATTTTGTAACAAATATATGGTAGGTCCTTCACAAACAAACCTCATTTTGGGCACTCGAAAAATGGAAAATTGATTTTTTGTCCAAAGAAAATGAAAACTCCGTGAGGCAACATTGTTTGCCATTACAAGATGCACCCTTGTGAACAATATGAGATCATTTGAACAAACTATGTGATGAATGTGCCCATAAGATTGATCATTTGGCTTGAAAGCCATGAATCTTCATACATGATAGCTTATTTCGGAGAACACTTTTTTAAAATAATTACCGTATTACAAGTTTACAATTTTTTATGGTGACTTGGTCACAAATAATGACACAATGCGAAGGTTTTCCATTTTTTTGATTTATTTTGAATTTTTTATGCCCGTTTCAAAATGCGGTCAAAATGGCAGGCATGACCGATCCTAGCTAGTGGTTGGATCTTGAAAAACTTTTGGTGTTTCTCTGATTAAATAGATACTTATGTGCATAGAAATGATTTTTGAAAAAGTTAAAGAGCAAAGTATAAGGCAGCTGCAGGTCAAATTTGACCCACTTCCTGCTGATTCGGCAAAAATTTATCTTTGTCACGAGAGGCGGATCAAATACTTTGACACCCAACCATTTGGTCAATTGTACATTAAATATTGCCTAGTATCTTATAAAATTGATGTGGTTCAATTTTACAATAAATATATGGTAGGTCCTTCATAATAAAACTCATTTCGAACACCTCGAAAAATGAAAAATGAAATTTCGGTAGTTAGGCATTGAATCTTACAAACATTTCAGAGTATCTCTGATGAAATATATACTTTAGTATCTATAAATTATGTTTGGAAAAATTAAATAGGTACTTTAGTACCTATTAATGTGAAAAAAGTAGGAAAAAAATGTAAACACAATTTGTTTTACTTTATTCTCATTGGTGGAACTAGCTCTCACCCGGATTGATGATGTGGCGGCCATCCATCCATCCATCCAACCCCTTGCCCTAAAAAAATAAAAAATCTATCCATCCCTTGCCCTCGTCTCCCACCCACCCACCCACCCTGACCCCTTCCCTCCCCTCGCCACCATCCCGCCCTCCAGCATCGCGCCGCCATCCACATCGTCTCCCCGATCTAGAGCCCTAGGCCGCTCTCCCCCATTCCGAGCACGACGGCGTTGGCCCGGCCCCCAAGCCCCCCGCGGCGGCCACCGCATCCCTCCATCGTTCGCCGTTTCCGCCGCCATCGCGCGATGCACTTGGGGTCTGCTTCGTGCAACCCCAAGCGGCCCTTCTCTTCCTCGCCGTCCCCCGCCTCCCCCGCACCACCGCAGATGAAGAAAGCCAAGCTCCCCACGGCCTCCTCCTCCTCTGCCGGTCACACCACTTGTCCCCTCCTCTCTCTCCCCCGCACACCCTCTCTCGCGCAGCAAACCCCAGTGCTCCCTGATCCAGATCCCTCTCCTCCCCTCGCCACCACCCACTCCTCCCCCGCCGCCACCCACCTCCAACACCCACCCCTCCCCTCGCTGCCACCCACCTCCACCATACCTCCCCTCCCCACCTCAGATCCTCTCCCCACTCCCAGATCCAACTTTCCACCGGAGAACGAGGAGGTTGCAGCCAGGATCTTCGAGACGCGGTGGTCGTCGATACAAGGTCATGACGCGGGGCCAGCCATGGAGGCGGTGGTCGTCGACGCGGTGTCCAAGCTGCTGAAGGCCGGCATCGCGCTGTCGGAGATCTCCTCTACTCCCCGGGCTGGTGATTCGCCAGATCTCCTCTGCTCTTGTTTGATTCGCTTGAGACTTCGCAGGGCGTTATGCATATGCGTGACCCTCCCTGTTTGATGTGTGTCTGCGGTCACGTGATGGCCTCAAAGGTGAAGATGGGCTGAGATTGCAGGCTGCTAGTTGCCTCGGCGTCGAAGATGAAGATGAAGGTGGAGGAGAGCGAGCGTGGGTGAGATGGCGGGCTGTTGGTTGCCTCGGCCTTGCGCAGCATGCCCGACCGCCCCTACTCCCTTGACGAGCGCATGCTGCAGCTCCTAGGCGAAGTATGCATCTCCCTCTGTCCTTTCCCGTCCCCATCCCCTACTACTGCTGCTCTTCCCGGTCTCACTCCTCATCTTGTCTCCTGTGCAGGGTACACGAACTCCACTTCTTCCACCAGCCACCCTCCCCTCTGCGCCCAGCTTGTGGAACACCTCCACACCATCTTCGGAGCCGCCTGCCGGTGAGATTGGTGTTCATTGTGGCGCAATAGTGACTACACATGCCATCGAGTTAGTGATGTAGTCATGTAGGCAGCGAAGCTTCAAGTGTTATGTTTACTTCACATAAACTGAAAAGGGTATCATTTCATACTTTTGGTTTGGTTTGTGAATCTGCTTCACTTAAATTTCAGCCTGAGCTAGTAGTTGACTAAAGGAATGCTCGGTACATTTAGAGATATTATATCACTATGCTAATGTGTTTCAACAAGGGAGATTCCTGCTAATAGTATATAACTGCTTATTATACGCAAACAGGATATTTCATTGTTCGAGTCAATACTCTTGATTGGTACCATCTCTTTTCTGGTTATTATATTTTTCTACTGCAGATAAAAAAGATAGAACTATCTATGATTACTTGGCACATATTTATTCTTCTATAGTTTCTTATGCACTACTGCCAACATTTGATAGGACGTACTTGGTGTTAAATTCATTGATGTTACTTCACACAAGTTCCATATGCATTGGTCAGTAGTAGTTCTTCCTTGGTTCATGCGGAACTGAAATATGAAGGAGGAACTAGAACTTGTCATACTGTAGTACAGTTCTGCTTTTGCTTTTCACAGAAGAGTAGGATTCTAGATGCATGGTTTTTGAGTCTGCTCTATCTAGTTATACATATCTTTGTGGTTCAGTTCTCTGGCTCGTTCAAACTGAGAGGACTGTGTTCTCAGATTGTTGCTAGAATTGCAACTGCTCATTTGTATTTAAGCTAGGATTTATGCACAAATCTTGCTCTTTCTGATGCATGATATTAATCTACCGAAATGCTGCCATGGCCATGCTGCTATGTTAACTTGATGATGTTAATTCATTGCTACCATGCTGCTATGTCGACAAAAGTTAATTTGCCCATGCCCATTGCCATGCCTTCCTTTTGTTAACTTAATTTCAGTTTACTTGATCATGCAGGTGGTCGTGTTGAAGGTGTCCCTACACTACAAAGTGTGCGCTGGCAAGGTGAAGAAGCACCTCACCAAGATGGAAGGTGAGCACCAACATCTCTTAAAGTTTGGTGACAAAATAATGCATCTTGAATCCTGGGAAGACCAGTTACTTACTAATAATATGTCATTGGAGGATATGCTACAGCAATGCAGCAATTTGAATTGATATTCACATTGAATTAATGACTTGTCTTGTTGTGCAATTGAAACATACCCATATAAAAGAAGTCTATTCCATGCATCATTTTTACTGTTTTACTCAACTTGTTTTCGTCGTTACTTGATACATACTACCTCCGAGCCATAATAAACCATGAAATGTACTCTTGGGAGGGATAAACATCTTTTTTAGCACATGGGTTGAAGCAGATTGTACTTGCTTACTGAGAATATGAAAATGAGATATTCTGTTTGCTAATATGAAGATAGCATTGTGTTTAATCCAGTATTGATGATTGTTTTCATTCCCATGTAAACTTGTTAACGATGGTGATTTTGTACTAGCATATAAACTTGTTTTTGTTGTCACTTGATACATACTTAGCTTGTACTTCAAGTAGTGGGTTAATGCTGGTAATTTTGTTCTACATGTATGCATTGGTATCCCCATCATCAAGCGCAGGGATGTAATAGTGGCAAGAAGATCATGGTCGTGTGCATCATCAAGCACACCATGGCGAGCATCCACCTCCTCATAGTGGCAAGAAGAGCAGGTGCCTAGTTTGTAATCGCTGTCGAAGGAGGTCCATGCTGAAGAACATAAAACTTGTAGAGCTTGTAAAGTAACATGCTATTGAACTTGTGGAGCATGTAATTGTGACTGCCATATTGTTGTTACACTTGTAGAGCTTACAAAGTGTATGTTAAAGCTTATTACGTGTTATTTGTAAAGCAGCAGCTTTGTACTGACTTTGGCTGATAATATTTGAAGTATTTTGTGTGTTTTCTGTGTGCCAATTTAAATATTGCGTATTTATTTACGTTAAATTGGAAAAAGAAGAATGTGACCCTGACAACAAGGACCCACTTTACTAGTGAACCCATTTTATAAAAAAAGAAAACTGAAACTGTTGAGACAAAAAGCCCACGGCCCAAAAATGAAAGGCTGCAATGTTGGGCTTGGTCCATGAAGCTGACAAAAAATTCATAGGAAAAAAATAAATAAATGGGTTGAATTAATGGGCTCGGCCCATATAGACACCCAATTGGACTGGGATGATTCTTGTGCCACATCATCTTGCCATGCTGGATGCCTACGTGGCCTGTGGAGGTTGCCAGTGACCAAAAATTTGGTCGTGGAACCAACGACCTTTTACATATCACAAAGAAGGTCACTAATTTCAGTTTACAACCGCCAGCTTTTGACCTTCTGTTTTTGGTCACAAAAATGTCGCAAATGAAAAACTATGACCTTTGAGCGACCAATAGTGAGGGTCACAAGTTGACATATTTCTTGTAGTGACACATAACCCAGACTCATGCAGATTGTACCCCTACCTAGTTGGACAAAGAACCAGCTACACCCCTTCTAACCCCAACCCCAGCAGATAGTAACCCAGTTCCCATTGACACAGCACCATCTCCACCACAGAGCACCCAAACACAAGCAGTTAGTAAGGCAACTGTAGTGCCCAAAGCAGAAGAAGAATTGTTCTTAGGTCAGGTTACGTAGCTATGGTTCGTACTACTTTGCTCTTGCATCACTGTATTTACTCATACCAACTAATTTCAAATTTGAACGATGCAATTGAAACTCCAATGGCGCAATAGGTACGTTTTAAACCTGTTTCTTTAACGTGTTTTCTGTTGTAACTAGCTCTATGTAGATTCCAGTTTCAATTGAATAAACAGTTATGTTCTCATGCCATGCACATTACAAGTGATGTTATTGCTGTGTAGTTTCCCATTCTTATATTCTTTCTATGCCGCTTTGTCTTAAATAGATATGATTCTAACTGTATCTATCTTGATTTGGCAACATAAACTAGAATGATATAGACCATACAGTGACCATACTACATAGATATATGTTTGTTTCATGCTGTTATCATGTCCACCTTACTACTGAACTGGTTTACCAAAATGAGTTTCATATACTACATTGTAAACCTGTGATGTGTTTGTTTGTTTCTCTTTTAGAACGCGGATAAAATATTGGAGAAGAGTACCCCATTATGCAATGGTAAAGGAAGTAATGCAGATAAGATTCAAGATAGTGAGACATCCCTATTGGTCTCCAAGAAAGCTGATAAAAACTATATTGAAGACACTGAGACAACCCCAAAGTCCTGCCTTGATGTACTGTTTGAGTTACTGGCTACTACTGCTGGCACCAGCTCTTCGAACTCGTTGCCTGAATCAGTTCGGCTTCTTGAGTGTCAACTTCAAGTTGAAAGACATCGATCAGATGTTATGCGACAGGAAGCCGAAGGACTGAGGAAGTCCCTGCAGAATTCAGATGCATACTTTCTGGTGCAACAGCAAGTGCTGGAGGATTTAAGCGCCAAACAAGATAAAGTTAATAAGGTTGCTAAGCGTCTTGACAGCATTATGGGTACCCAGGATATTGTTTCTTGAGCTCTTCTGAAGTGGTTTCAGTTCTCGAATTGTTTTCCTGCGGCGTTTATATGCTGCTGTGTTCCCTATATTTGCACTGGTGGTGAACTTTGATGCCCAGTGGATGTAATATGTGTAATAGCCATGATAGCCTAGCTTAACTTGCTTGCTTATTTATTTCCTTATTGCCTTGTTTATTTCTTTGCTTGTAGTCAGTGCAGTTCTTTTTCCGGGGTTTGCTACTGGCCGCAATAAACTATTTTTTAAAACTAGGCCACAATAACCATGGGCTACATATTTACTGTAGTTACCATTTCCCTCTTACGGGTCATAGAAAAATGGGCCTTCTAAGGGTCGCAGAAACAATGGGCCTTATACAGGTCGTAGAAAGAATGGGCCTTCTATGGGTCGTATCATCAACGGGCCATCTACGGGCCGTATGATCGGTTGGCCAAACATGGGCCAATAACAGACCGCATTATTGCCGTAAACGGGCTAGAGTTGGAATCGTCCGTTCATGGGCCGACCATAATGGGCCGTCGTTAATCAATCGTATTTGATGACGCTATGAAAACGGCCCAACGTATTAACGAGCCACAATCGGGCCGACTGTAACCTTGGCTTGAATTTGGCCCACAACTAGAAATTGACAGTAACGGGCTGTAAGTAAATGAATGTTGGAAATGAGCCCAAGAATAAATGGGCCCTGAGAAGGCTGAAAGATAACATGGTTGGAAACGACCCAATGAAATAATGAGCCGTTAATGTGTGACACTCCAAAATTTTTGTGATTTTGTTTTCAGAAGAGCCTTGCTTGGTTTGAAAGAAGGTCATTTAAACCCTTCCTAAAAAAACCATCTTCTAAGTTTGCCCTCTCAAAAATCTTTTTCTTGGATTTAGTTTCTTTTAAAAAGAAAACCCTTTTAGTTTTTGGGCTTTTAATTTGGTTTTGATCCCTTCTAAATTTTACCATGCCTCCTATGGTGAAATTTTCCCAAAACCTCTCCTCCCACTTTGGTACAACCCAAACATTCTGTCCAAACTAATAAAATCAATTTTTGGATTTTATTCCAACTATTTCTCCTCCCAAAATAATTCTATCTTTTCTTTTGAGCCTAGGTGGATTGCAAAGCAAGTACCCTAATGCTTTTGACTTTTGACCTCAACTCAACACCCGTGGATAGTCCTTTGTACCCACAACCCAGAACCATATTGATCCACTCTTCTCCTGTTCAAATATTTCAATTTGCACTTACTGCAAGTTTGGACCAGATTTGCCAAATTTGGTGAAATTCATATCTACACCTCTCCAAAAATACCACAAATATTCATGCAGCCTCTAGATGCAATGAGAGGCCCCTCCACCAAAAACCAGGTCAGGGAAAAATCCATACATGCCTAGATCATTCTGTCGAACACCTTGCATGCACTGTTTCTGTTCATCTTTAGTTTAGTTCAGAGTTTCAGTGTCGATTTTCGTTAGAAATTCAGTCACATGCTCACAGTGCACTTGGCACGTTGCTCACGGCCTAGCTTGCTCATACGGAGCCTCACACGCGCGCTTGGCGCCTTCCTGGCGTCAGTGGCGCCCTACCCCGCCTGCGCCGGCGTGCTTTGCAGCGGCCGAATCACCGTAGCGGCTGACAGGGAGCAGAACAGCGGCATAACGCCGTTCGGCGCCGCCCAAAACCCCTGGTGGCTCCGCGTGGCCATTTCCTCGCCAGCGCACGCATGCAGCACCGTCGCCGTGGCGCGGCACGCACAGAGCATGCTCCCTGCCGCCGACGGGCCCGCACCGCCCCATTCCGTCGAGCTCCGCCTAAGCAAATAAATCCCGATGCGGTTAGCACCTAAACGGAACTAGGGGACACCCACGACGACGCTCAACCTCTGAACCCTCCTGTGCAACCGCAGCGCCGCCGTAATCACCTCGCCAGAGAACCCCGTTCTCGGCAACCGCCTCGGGGCGGCTATATATAGCACCCCGAGCTTGCTCTCGCCCCCGCACGACTCCACCACCTCACTAGACCCCGCCCAGCCACTGAACGAGCCTCGAGGAGCCTTTCCTCCTCGACTCCGGCCACCTCCATCCGCCTCGGGCTCCGGCATCGTTCACTCCGGTGAGCTCTCTCTGACGAGGTCCACGACCACCCGAATCGCCGTCCGCCGGAGCAAGCGTCGCCGGCGACCACCACCACCTCCCACAGACGCGGAATGGCGCCCTGAACACGGAGATACTGGAGGAGGTGATGGAGCTGCAAACTTTGCACAGTTAGACTCCGACTACTCCAAACCAGGCAAGCATGTTTGACCTCTTGATATGATGAGTGTTGTTGCATGTTTGCATTTTAGTATGGTCATGGCATGTTTAGGAACATCACTTTAAATGTTATGTTTCATGCACATAATCGGAAAGTAAGTTTCGGAAAGCATTATGTTGTTGGATACATATTTGCATATCCATGTGTTGGCATGAGGATGGGTAAGATGGCAGTGTTATGACATGCCAGTCTTATGCCAGATTATTTGACTTCCGTGTCATCGTGAAACAAATCACATTTCCATTCATTCCTTCCTACTGTCACATGTTTTCTGAAAGGAATATGGCATAGTAAGTTGCAAATCGTTTTCCTGGTACACACCATATAGAGAGGCCGGGGTGAGGGTTCCATGGCCCTGGATTAAAGCCCGTCATCCGGTCAGGGGGCATGGGTGTTTCCGGTTGGGACCGAGAGGGTGGCACCCCTTAGAGCGCGTGTATAGAAATTTGATCCCATGCTATTCGAGGTTGTGGCCTCCCCGTCTCAAAGTTTTTCTTGGACGTTGTCCAGGGTGATTCCTGGCATCGTGAGGTGAAATGGGTGTGTACTAGTTAAATGTGTTTCTACTGAAATACGGTAGACGGAACTAGTCCTTCGTGACTACGGAAATCTGTTGGCTATGGTCAGTTCATCCAAACTCTGCAGAGTCCTAAATCTTTCAATTATCTTGTACTTCGTTCAAGTACTATATTCATCTTATCTTGTCAGGTATCAGCCTCAGTGACAAATCTCCGGTGGGATTTATGTGTGATAAATCCGGTTAAAAGATTATTCTTGTGGATGGACTAATCTTGTTATTTACATTTATTACAAGCCCTATTTGCGATGTCGCTCAGACGTCCGACGGTGGCAGACCTGTTATTTACTTTTGTTATAGGCCCTGTCTGTGATGTCGCCCAGACGTCCGACTGTGGCATTTCTTTTAAAGCCCTTTATGTGATGTCGCCCAGACGTCCGACTGTGGCATTTCTTTTAAAGCCCTTTACGTGATGTCGCCCAGACGTCCGACTGTGGCATTTCTTTTAAAGCCCTTTATGTGATGTCGCCCAAACGTCCGACTGTGGCAATTCTTTTAAAGCCCTTTATGTGATGTCTCCCAGACGTCTGACTATGGCATTTCTTTTAAAGCCCTTTACGTGATGTCGCCCAGACGTCTGACTGTGGCATTTCTTTTAAAGCCCTTTATGTGATGTCACCCAGACGTCCGGCTGTGGCATTTCTTTTAAGCCCTTTATGTGGTGTCGCTTACACGCCCAACTGCGGCATGCATTTTATTTATTTACCTTTCGAGGCGTCGCTCCAGACACCCGATCGGTTATCAGTTATCAAGTTCTGAAATCTTACCGTTGTTATATGAGCATCATCCTTTATTCATGACGCATTCATGCATTCATTGATTATATCTTTTGTCCGAACTGTCTTGCGAGTACTTTCAAGTACTCACCTGGCTTGTTGATTTGGCCAGATGTTGATGAAGGCGACCTCATGGATGAAGAGTTTGATAGCGAGTCCGACGCCTGGAGGAGTCCCAGTCAGTCCCATGCGATCCTGTCTTGGTCATTGTATTATCCGCTTCCGCAACCCCGAAATAAATTCATCGAGCCTCACCTCGACGCTCGATGAGTTTCCAGTAGAAGTCAAGTTATCCACCACCACGTTTCCTCGAGCTAGTAGCATGCCACCACACCCCTGTGTCATAACCGCCCATATGTAAGATATTGGCGAGTTTGTAATAAATTGTTGAGCAGCCTTAGCTCAACCCTGTAATATATTTGATGCTACTGGTTCTCTGTTTATCAAGCTTTTGTCTACCAGAAAGGATGACTTTTCCTATACTGGGTTTAAAAGATCGGTTTTATCAATAAATATTTTTATTGAAAAGCCGGTCGTGACAGACTTGGTACCAGAGCCCGGCTGACTGTAGGAAGCCACTAGGTGCGATCGCTAATTGGTTATTAGCATGATAGAGTTATTCATGTTTTTACAAGTGTAGTCATTTTTCTGACAGTCAGCATAAAAATTTATGATCTGATCACTCAGAATTTTTGCCTACTTTTGTAGATGGCCGGCAACGACTGCGAGTCTCAAATGTTCGCCAACGTGCCTGAGGGGTTCGTCAAACTCCTCTCCTTCATCGTTCAGGTCGCAATGGGGCCATCCGTGCGCCCAGTCTTCACGCTTTATCCACACAAGATCAACGACAGTCTGACTATGCACCAGGCCGCGGTGCAGTTCAGGGGAGGCCATGCTAAAATATGAAGCCTCCGATTCGTGGGGAGAGCCATGCCTACAGAAAGGCATCCTATGCAGATGGCTGCCCGCGAGACAATAGCCCGTCTTCGGGATGTTCTTCCTGCAATGAAGACCCGTCGCTACCGCTACCTTCCATGCCAATTGCCTTACACCTGTCACTACTCTTTCTCTTGCCCCAGAGGAGAGCGAGACGAAGCCTTTGAGATGCTTGTCGAGTACCTCCGAGCCCTGGAGGCAGCATTCGACTGCATGGTGGATGACCTCGTAGCTGCATGCATGGACTCAGTTCATGGCTGTGCTGCTAACAAGAGGGAACTCCTGCACACCGCTCTACCACTGACTTTTGTGTCATCCGCAACCTCTCACTCACCTACCATACTCACCTCTGCTCGTCGTCTACCTACCACAGAGGAGTTTAACCAGGCTATTGCACCCACCCCCGTCCGCTCTGCACCACTTGTTGCACCCACTCCCATACGTGCTACCCCACCTATTCCACCCACACGTATTCGTGTTATTCCGCCTACGGCACCTGCTCCATCAGCTCAGCACAATGTTTCTCGTCTGAAACCTATTAGCGAGGAGGAGGTTGATTCCCCAGCGTCTCTGCGTCTCACCATCGGCAGGCCAAGGGAGATCCTCACCATCTCCGACTAAGTACGCATAGACGCCATGCGATGTATCGACTTGTGTAATATGTTTATATGTACATAGGTTGTGAGAAGTAGCCTGTTTGCGCATCATGTAGGATCTGGAGGAGTGCACTAGTTTAAATAACATGTCAGGATTATGTACGCATATCCTGAGTGATGTAATGTATAATTATGCCCGCGTGTAAGATATGCACCAGTCCTTCTCCGCGCGCAATCGTGTGTTCCCAAAAATATCCTAGAGTTTAAAAATGTTCTTTGTGTGTTATTTTATTGACTTTTGCGACTCTCTTTCTTATCTTATGAGTTCACAAAATATATCCCCAGAGTGAAAGATGTCTCGTCCTTGGACACGCTCCATGCCAACTCAGCCAGAAGAAAATTATGGCACACCGCAGAACCACAATTTCACTGAGGGTCAGACAAGTCAACAGGACAGTGAAACAGCTTTTACACAAGTCTGTCGTTTGTATGAACAGAGTCAGCCGCAACACCAGGAAATAATGAACCAATTCATCAATATGGGAAGTAACCGTGGTCAGTATCAACCGCAATCCAAATTATCTGAGTTACAAAAGACGCGTCCTCCAACATTTTCTCATACTGACAAGCCTCTTGAGGCCGATGACTGGCTTCGGGACATGGAGAGAAAATTAATTATCGCACAGTGTTCAGACCGTGAAAAAGTATTGTATGCACCACACTATCTCACAGGAGCAGCTGCATCATGGTGGGAAAACTTCCTGCACATGCACCCCAACGAAAATGAAATCACCTGGGAAAATTTCAAAGAAGGTTTTCATGGGGCACATATTCCTAAGAGCGTCATGAAAATCAAGAAGAAAGAATTTGATGAACTCAAGCAAAGGACCATGACAGTGTCAGAATACAACAGCCAATTCACTCTGCTGTCTCGCTCCGCTAATGAAGAACGCATGACCGAGAGCAAGAAGATGGAAAAATTCTTGGAAGGCCTGGCACCCGCCCTTAAGTGCCAGCTAGTTGTGCATACCTTTGCAGATTTTAAAACACTGGTGGATAAGGCCATTACCCTGGAAAATGAGCGACGTAGCCTGGAAGATTTCCGCAAACGAAAAAGGGATCAGACTACTTTTGCTCGCAATCACAGAAGCAAGAAGGAATTTCAGAAGGGGGATTCACACAAAACCCTGACGAATAATTCACGTCCAATCAAGAATTTCCATGCAAGAGACAAAGTGTTCACCTATCACCCAGGCGTTACCTGTTATGCTTGTGGAGAAGAAGGGCACTATGCCAAGCAGTGCCCCAAGCCAAGGAGCTCAACCCCGAAGCTCAATAATGGTGGAAATAATTCAGCACCAAAGCGAAGCAATTTCAACCCCAACAACAACCACCGGAAAGGTCACCTGAACCACGTGACCCGAAAGGAAGCACATAACGCCCCAGATATCGTACTCGGTACGTACCCCGTCAACACAATACCTGCCATGGTTTTGTTTGATTCTGGAGCTTCTCACTCAGTTGTTTCGAAAAGTTTTGCTTTGCAAAATAATTTTTCGATGCTTCCCTTGGAAAAATCAATGATCATCAAGTCCCCTGGAATTAAGCAAGTGACCCAGAGTTACTGTCAAGGTGTGGTTATTGAATTTGAAGGATTGAAGTTTTACGCCAACCTTATTGTACTGGAAAGCAAAGGACTAGATGTCATCCTAGGAATGGATTGGTTAACCACCAACAAAGGTTTTATTGACTGCTTCAACCGTACCGTGATTCTCACACACCATCATGGGAAGAAAATAAAAGTTTCAGCCAAAGAGAGACAAATACCTCGGCAACCTAGATTAAACAAGGTTGACGTTTCTGAGCTGAACAAGGTTCCAGTAGTATGTGAATTCCCAGACGTATTTCCAGAAGAACTACCAGGCATGCCACCAGACCGAGAGATAGAATTCAGCATTGAGCTAGCACCCGGAACCGCTCCTATTTACAGGAAACCTTACAGAATGGCACCATCCGAATTGGTAGAGTTGAAGAAGCAAATAAAAGAATTATTGGAGAAAGGATACATACGAGCCAGCTCCTCACCTTGGGGTTCTCCAATTTTATTTGCCAAGAAGAAGGATGGAACAATGAGGTTGTGTATTGATTATTGAGCTCTCAACATGGTCACAATCAAGAACAAATACCCAATGACCCGAATAAATGATTTATTCGATCAGCTCGCACAGGCCAAAGTCTTCTCAAAAATTGACTTGAGATCAGGATACCACCAATTAAAAGTACGAACAGAAGATATTCCCAAGACCGCATTCACCTCCAGATATGGGCTGTATGAGTTCACAGTGATGCCATTCAGACTAACCAACGCCCCCGCATATTTTGTTCACCTCATGAACAAAGTATTTATGAAGTATATGGACAAGTTTGTTGTGGTATTCATCGACGATATTCTGATATATTCCAAAACACCAGAAGAGCATGCCGAACATCTCAGTATTGTACTAGGAGAACTCAGGAAACATCAATTGTACGCCAAATTCAGCAAATGTGAATTTTGGCTAAAACAGGTGGGTTTTCTGGGCCACGTGCTAACCCAAGAAGGTATTGCAGTAGACCCGGAAAAAGTCAAGGCTGTACTTGGCTGGAAACCACCAGCTAACGTAACGGACGTACGGAGTTTCTTGGGAATGGCAGACTATTATCAGAGATTTATTAAAGGATTCTCTACTATAGCAAAGCCCATGAAACAATTGCTCAAGAAAGGCAAAAAGTTTGAATGGACAGAAGCTTGTGAGAAAAGCTTCCAAGAGCTAAAAAGCAAATTAACAACGGCACCAGTACTAATTGTGTCGGATATACACAAGAATTTTGAGGTATATTGTGACGCATCCCGGAAAGGCCTCGGATGCGTATTGATGCAAGAAGGCAAGGTAGTGGCGTATGTCTCTAGACAACTACGCAAGCATGAGGAAAATTACCCCACCCATGACTTGGAATTAGCAACGGTCATTCATGCACTCAAGGAATGGAGACACTCCCTACCTGGGAATCGTTGTGAGATATACACAGACCATAAGAGTCTTAAGTATATTTTCACATAGCCAGAGTTAAATTTACGGCAATGACGCTGGTTAGAGTTGGTGAAGGATTATGATGTTGGAATCCACTATCATCCCGGAAAAGCAAATGTTGTGGCAGATGCACTTAGTCGAAATCCCAGCACGGACGACGACAGTATACCAAAGTTGAGGCCAGAATTTCAGCAGGAATTTGCCCGACTCAATCAAATAATGGTTACCGAAGGCAGTGTGTCAAATATAGAAATACAGCCTACCCTGATGGGAAGGATCAAGGAAGCCCAGCACGGACACCCCAGCATTGAGGGCATAAAAAGAAAAGTGAGTTCGGGAAGAGCCTCAGAATTCAACGTAGATGAGCAAGGAATATTGTGGTACGGAGAGAGGCTATGCGTACCAAATGTCAAGGACCTCAAACAGCAGATATTGACTGAAAGTCACACAGCTCCGTATTCAATCCATCCTGGGGGGACAAAAATGTACAAAGACCTTCAGGAAAAAATTTGGTGGCACGGTATGAAGAGAGATATAGCCACGTTCATTGCATGCTGTGACTCTTGTCAACCTATCAAGGCCGAGCACCAGAAACCAGCCGGACTGTTATAGCCAAATAAGATACCCGAGTGGAAATGGGACGAGATTGGAATGGACTTTATCGTTGGACTGCCATGGTCACGACACGGAAACGATGCCATATGGGTCATAACCGACAGATTAACCAAGGTGGCACATTTTATTCCGGTAAAAACAACTTACACCACTCAGAGACTAGCACGACTTTATCTTGCCCGTATTGTCTGCCTACAGGAGTCCCTAAGACTATCATCTCCGATAGAGGCACACAGTTCGTCTCTACATTCTGGGATCACCTACAACAGGCACTAGGAACCCAACTAGCCTTCAGTACCGCATACCATCCCCAGACTGATGGGAAGACGGAACGCGTAAACCAAATCCTCGAAGACATGCTAAGAGCCTGTGTCCTCACCTACGGGAATAGTTGGGAAGAAAGTTTGCCATATGCAGAGTTCGCATACAACAACAGCTATCAAGCCAGCTTGCAAATGGCACCCTTTGAAGCTCTATATGGGAGAAGATGTCGTACCCCGCTAAATTGGTCAGAGACCGGAGACAACCATATTTTTGGCCCAGATATGCTCAAGGAGGCCGAGGAGAAAGTTAAGACAATTAGAGAACAACTCAAAACAGCTCAAAGTCGGCAAAAGAGTTATTACGACCGAAAGCATCGGGAAATAAGTTTTGAACCCGGAGAATTGGTATACCTGAGAGTTTCTCCTATGAAGGGTCTGCAACGATTCAGGATTAAGGGGAAACTAGCACCAAGATTCATCGGACCATTTCATATAGTGGCCCGACGGGGCAAGGTAGCCTACCAGCTAGACCTACCCGGAGACTTATCCGGTATCCACAACGTGTTTCACATCTCGCAGTTGAGAAAATACATGAGCAACCCAGAGAAGCAAGTTTCACATGAGTATATTGACGTGCAACCGGACCTCACTTACCGGGAGCACCCAATAAAAATATTAGAGGAGTCTAAGAGGAGGACCCGACGGAAAACCATCAAGTTTTTTAGAGTTCAATGGAGTAATCACACCGAGGGTGAAGCAACTTGGGAGAGCGAGGATTTTCTTCAGACAGAGCACCCACACTTGTTTAAGGTTCAGCTGAAATCTCGGGGACGATATTTTTCCTAAGGGGGTAGGTGCTGTGACACTCCAAAAATTTTGTGATTTTGTTTTTAGAAGAGCCTTGCTTGGTTTGAAAGAAGGTCATTTAAGCCCTTCCTAAAAAAAACCATCTTCTAAGTTTGCCCTCTCAAAAATCTTTTTCTTGGATTTAGTTTCTTTTAAAAAGAAAACCCTTTTAGTTTTTGGGCTTTTAATTTGGTTTTGATCCCTTCTAAATTTTACCATGCCTCCTATGGTGAAATTTTCCCAAAACCTCTCCTCCCACTTTGGTACAACCCAAACATTCTGTCCAAACTAATAAAATCAATTTTTGGATTTATTCCAACTATTTCTCCTCCCAAAATAATCCTGTCTTTTCTTTTGAGCCTAGGTGGATTGCAAAGCAAGTACCCTAATGCTTTTGACTTTTGACCTCAACTCAACACCCCTGGATAGTCCATTGTACCCACAACCCAGAACCATCTTGATCCACTCTTCTCCTGTTCAAATATTTCAATTTTCACTCACTGCAAGTTTGGACCAGATTTGCCAAATTTGGTGAAATTCATATCTACACCTCTCCAAAAATTCCACAAATATTCATGCAGCCTCTAGATGCAATGAGAGGCCCCTCCACCAAAAACCAACTCAGGGAAAAGTCCCTACATGCCTAGATCATTCTGTCGAACACCTTGCATGCACTGTTTTTGTTCATCTTCAGTTAAGTTCAGAGTTTCAGTGTCAACTTTCGTCAGAAATTCAGTCACATGCTCACAGTGCACTTGGCACGTTGCTCACGGCCTAGATTGCTTGTCCGGAGCCTCACACGCGTGCTTGGTGCCCTTCCTGGCGTCGGTGGCACCCTGGCCCGCCTGCGACGGTGTGCTTTGCGGCGGCCGAATCACCGTAGCGGCCGACAGGGAGCGGAACGGCGGCATAATGCCATTCGGCGCCGCCCTAAACCCCTGGTGGCTCCGTGTGGCCATTTCCTCGCCAGCGCACGCATGCAGCACCGTCGCCGTGGCGCGGCACGCACAGAGCGTGCTCCCTGCCGCCGACGGGCCCGCACCGCCCCGTTCCGTCGAGCTCCCCCTAAGCAACCAAATCCCGACGCGGTTAGCACCTAAACAGAACCAGGGGACACCCACGACGACGCTCAACCTCTAAACCCTCCCGTGCAACTGCAGCGCCGCCTAATCACCTCGCCGGAGAACCCCATTCTCGGCAGCCGCCGTACCCCGAGCTTGCTCTCGCCCCCGCACGACTCCACCACCTCACCAGACCCCGCCCAGCCACTGAACGAGCCTCGAGGGGCCTTTCCTCCTCGACTCCGGCCACCTCCGTCCGCCTCGGGCTCCGGCATCGTTCACTCCGGTGAGCTCTCTCCGACGAGGTCCACGACCACGCGAATCGCCGTCCGCCGGAGCAAGCGTCGCCGCCGACGTGGTACTCGCCGGCGACCACCACCACCTCCCACAGACGCGGAATGGCTCCCTGAACACGGAGATACCGGAGGAGGTGACGGAGCTGCAAACTTCGCACAGTTAGACTCCGACTACTCTGAACCAGGCAAGCATGTTTGAACTCTTGATATGATGAGTGTTGTTGCATGTTTGCATTTTAGTATGGTCATGGCATGTTTAGGAACATCACTTTAAATGTTATGTTTCATGCACATAATCGGAAAGTAAGTTTCAGAAAGCATTATGTTGTTGGATACATATTTGCATATCCATGTGTTGGCATGAGGATGGGTAAGATGGCAGTGTTGTGACATGCCAGTCTTATGCCAGATTATTTGACTTCCGTGTCATCGTGAAACAAATCACATTTCCATTTCATTCCTTCCTACTGTCACATGTTTTCCGAAAGGAATATGGGATAGTAAGTTGCAAATTGTTTTCCTGGTACACACCAAATAGAGAGGCCGGGGTGAGGGTTCCATGGCCCTGGATTAAAGCCCGTCATCCGGTCAGGGGGCATGGGTGTTTCCGGTTGGGACCGAGAGGGGGGCACCCTTAGAGGGCGCGTATAGAAATTTGATCCCATTCTATTCGAGGTTGTGGCCTCCCTGTCTCAAAAATTTTCTTGGACGTTGTCCAGGGTGATTCCTGGCATCGTGAGGTGAAATGGGTGTGTACTAGTTAAATGTGTTTCTACTGAAATACCGTAAACGGAACAAGTCCTTCGTGACTACGGAAATCCGTTGGTTGTGGTCAGTTCATCCAAACTCTGCAGAGTCCTAAATCATTCAATTATCTTTTACTTTGTTCAAGTACTATATTCATCTTATCTTGTCAGGTATCAGCCTCAGTGACAAAACTCCGGCGGGATTTATGTGTGATAAATCCGTTTAAAAGATTATTCTTGTGGATGGACTAATCTTGTTATTTACATTTATTACAAGCCCTGTCTGCGATGTCGCTCAGACGTCCGACGGTGGCAGACCTGTTATTTACTTTTGTTATAGGCCCTGTCTGTGATGTCGCCCAGATGTCCGACTGTGGCATTTCTTTTAAAGCCCTTTATGTGATGTCGCCCAGACGTCTGACTGTGGCATTTCTTTTAAAGCCCTTTACGTGATGTCGCCCAGACGTCCGACTATGGCATTTCTTTTAAAGCCCTTTATGTGATGTCGCCCAGACGTCCGACTGTGGCAATTCTTTTAAAGCCCTTTATGTGATGTCGCCCAGACGTCCGACTGTGGCATTTCTTTTAAAGCCCTTTACGTGATGTCGCCTAGACGTCCGACTGTGGCATTTCTTTTAAAGCCCTTTATGTGATGTCGCCCAGACGTCCGACTGTGGCATTTCTTTTAAGCCCTTTATGTGGTGTCGCTTAGACGCCCAACTGCGGCATGCATTTTATTTATTTACCTTTCGAGGCGTCGCTCCAGACACCCGATCGGTTATCAGTTATTTATTTTATTTATCAAGTCCTGAAATCTTACCGTTGTTATATGAGCATCATCCTTTATTCATGACGCATTCATGCATTCATTGATTATATCTTTTGTCCAAACTGTCTTGCGAGTACTTTCAAGTACTCACCTGGCTTGTTGATTTGGCCAGATGTTGATGAAGGCGACCTCATGGATGAAGAGTTTGATAGCGAGTCCGACACCTAGAGGAGTCCCAGTCAGTCCCGTGCGATCCTGTCTTGGTCATTGTATTATCCGCTTCCGCAACCCCGAAATAAATTCATCGAGCCTCACCTCGACGCTCGATGAGTTGCCAGTAGAAGTGAAGTTATCCACCACCACGTTTCCTCGAGCTAGTAGCATGCCACCACACCCCTATGTCATAACCGCCCATATGTAAGATATTGATGAGTTTGTAATAAATTGTTGAGCAGCCTCAGCTCAACCCTGTAATATATTCGATGCTACTGGTTCTCTGTTTATCAAGCTTTTGTCTACCAAAAAGGATGAGTTTTCCTATACTGGGTTTAAAAGATCGGTTTTATCAATAAATATTTTTATTGAAAAGTCGGTCGTGACTTAGTGGGTATAAAGTGATACACTGTTCATTACGGTCCAGTTTCACCACGTGTCGTTAATGGGTATAAAGTGATACACTATTCATTATGGTCCACCTTCACCACGGGCCTTTAATGGGCCAAGAGTTACAAAGGGCCTCATATGGGCCAAAAGACGTCATGGGCCATAAATGGGCCAGAAGTAAAAACGGGATGGAATCATATTGGATGGCCCAGATGACGCTACTGGGCCTAATTCGGATAGGTCGTAGCGGGCCCTCGGTTAGCGAGATGTAAATGGGCTATATGTGAACATGCCGTTAACAGGATTTCCATGGGCCAGCCCGCCACCTTTTGACCAAGTCAAACGGGCTGGCCTTTTCATAGGAATGGGCCTCTGTTAGGCCATGCCACGTGTCGACGTATCATAGGCGCCTTCGGTCCAATGAGTGGATGACATCTGTCCCAACAGGGAGCCGACACGTGTTTCCTCCAGCCAATGATGATTTTACATGTGGAAAATCCCCATTGGTCGGGGCTGTTAATGGGTTGTTGGATCCAAAACCGGACCCGATAGCTTAATGGTGTTCCATTACGGTGGATGCCACGTGCTAGTCACCCTTGACGAAAGCACTTCTGTGATGCAGGATTTATCGTCATGGAAGTGGACACTTCCATGATGATAAGTTTGGTAATGTCATGGAACACTTCTACGATAGCACAGGTATGACTATCTTGATTCTGTCATAAAATCGTCATGGATGTACATGCATGACAGAAAACGTGACCTACTGTGACGAACACGTATCATCACAGAAGTGTATTTTTTTGTAGTGGAGGTGGGACTAAACTCCCACCACACCACCGTTGTGCCACCCTTTCATCCCGGCTGGTGGCACCAACTGGTACCAGTGCCCACCTTTGGTCCGGGTTGGTGGCACCAACCGGTACGATGCCCACCTTTCATCCAGGTAGGTGCCAACAACCGGGACCAAAGGTCTCCATTTCCTGCCCTTTGGGCTGCTGAAAAGAGACCTTTGGTCCCGGTTGGTGGCACCAACCGGGACTAAAGGGGTGCGTTGGTCCCGGTTGGTTCCATGAACCGGGACCAAAGGTGTGGCCTCCCCGAGCACTGCCCCGACGCCCTCGCTGGCCCCCTGCCCCGATGCTACCTCTTGAGCACTGTGTTGGTTTTCCCTTGAAGAGGAAACGGTGATGCAGCAAAGTAGCGTAAGTATTTGCCTCAGTTTTTCATAACCAAGGTATCAATCCAGTAGGAGGCTCCACGCAAGTCCCTCGTACCTACACAACCAAACAAGAACCTCGCAACCAACGCGATAAAGGGGTTGTCAATCCCTTCACGGCCACTTGCGAAAGTGAGATCTGATAGAGATAATAAGATAAGATAAATATTTTTGGTATTTTTGTGATATAGATTGAAAAGTAAAGATTGCAAAATAAAGTAGATTGGAAACTTATATGATTGAAAATAGACCCGGGAGCCATAGGTTTCACTAGTGACTTCTCTCAAGATAGCATAAGTATTACGGTGGGTGAACAAATTACTGTCGAGCAATTGATAGAAAAGTGCATAGTTATGAGAATATCTAGGCATGATCATGTATATAGGCATCACGTCCGCGGTAAGAAGATCGAAACGATTCTGCATCTACTACTATTACTCCACACATCGACTGCTATCCAGCATGCATCTAGAGTATTAATTTCATAAGAACAGAGTAACGCATTACGCAAGATGACATGATGTAGAGGGATAAACTCAAGCAATATGATATAAACGCCATCTTTTTATCCTCGATGGCAACAATACAATATGTGCCTCGTTGCCCGTGCTATCACTGGGAAAGGACACCGCAAGATTGAACCCAAAGCTAAGCACTTCTCCCATTGCAAGAAAGATCAATCTAGTAGGCCAAGCCAAACTGATAATTCAAAGAGACATGCAAAGATAACCAATCATACATAGAAGAATTCGGAGGAGATTCAAATATTTCTCATAGATAAACTTGATCATAAACTCACAATTCATCGGATCTCGACAAACACATCGCAAAAAGAGTTACATCGAATAGATCTCCAAGAAGATAGAGGATAACATTGTATTGAGATTGAAAGAGAGAGAAGAAGCCATCTAGCTAATAACTATGGACCCGAAGGTCTGTGGTAAACTACTAACAACTCATCGGAGAGGCCTTGGCAATGATGTAGAAGCCCTCCGTGTTCGATTCCCCCTTTGGCGGAGCGCCGGAAAAGGCTCCAAGATGGGATCTCACGGGTACAGAAGGTTGCGATGGTGGAAATGGGGTTTCGTGGTGCTCCTGGATGTTTACTGGGTACGTGAATATATATAGGCGAAGGAAGTTGGTCATGGGAACCACAAGGGGCCCACGAGGGTGGGGGCGCGCCCACCCCCCTAGGGCGCGCCCTGCACCCTCGTGGCCGCCTCGGCTGCTTCTTGACGTCCACTCCAAGTCTCCTAGATTACGTTTGTCCCAAAAATATATCTCCCGAAGGTTTCATTCCATTTGGACTCCGTTTGATATTCCTTTTGTTCGAAACACTGAAATAGGCAATAAAAAGCAATTCGGGCTGGGCCTCCGGTTAGTAGGTTAGTCCCAAAAATGATATAAAAGTGTAAAGTAAAGCCATAAACATCCAGAACGGGTAATATAATAGCATGGAACAATAAAAAATTATGGATACATTGGAGACGTATCAAGCACCCCCAAGCTTAATTCCTGCTTGCCCCTGAGTAGGTAAATGATAAAAACAGAATTTTTGATGTGGAATGCTACCTGTCGGTGTCAAAGCCAGCAGATCTCGGGTAGGGGCTCCCGAACTGTGTGTCTAAAGCTAATGGTAACAGGAGGCGGGGGACACAATGTTTACCCAGGTTCGGGCCCTCTCGATGGAGGTAATACCCTACTTCCTGCTTGATTGATCTTGATGATATGAGTATTACAAGAGTTGATCTACCACGAGACCGTAGAGGCTAAACCCTAGAAGCTAGCCTATGATTATGATTCTATATCCTCCTACGTACTAAACCCTCCGGTTTATATAGACACTGAAGGGGGCTAGGGTTACACAGAGTCAGTTACAGAGAAGGAGATCTACACATCCGAATTGCCAAGCTTGCCATCCACGCAAAGGAGAGTCCTACCCGGACATGGGACGAAGTCTTCAATCTTGTATCTTCATAGTCCAACAGCCCGGCCAAAGTATATAGTCCGGCTGTCCGAGGACCGCCTAATCCAGGACTCCCACAGTAGCCCCCGAACCAGGCTTCAATGACAATGAGTCTGGCGCGCAGATTGTCTTCGGCATTGCAAGGCGGGTTCTTCTCCAAAATCCCTGAGTACCTGTTGTAACTAGAAGAGTCCGTCTTCCCATCAATGCTTCACTCCTTGGCTTCTGAACTTTAATAATGGCTATCTCCACGTGTCGAGCGAATGCGAGAAGTCGGGGCATTTTTACATTTGCCACCCTGACCAAGTAAGTAAATCGTCTATTAAAGATATGAGGATCCTCAAATCCAAATCACACCATCCTCCCCCAGCGAGTGTTCATTAGAGCGCGCCCGGAAGAAACCATCCCATCATGGCCGGTCGTCGCAGCTCCTCCTCTCGCTCCCGTAGCACTAAGCCAGGCAATTGGGAGAAGTGTCCTGTCCCCCATAGCCGATTGGTAGAGTTGCAGAACAAGGGGTTTCTCCCGGCTGCGTATATGGTGCCCGTTCGAGCCGAACTAGCCACTTATAATGGCGGGGAGCAAGCGGAGAGTTTTCCCAACCCATCCAAGGGGGAGCGGGTATGCCTTGTCCCTTATTTTGTGAGGGGACTCGGATTTCCAATCCATCCGTTCCTCCATGGGCTCCTGGAGTTCTACGGCCTCCAGCTGCATAACTTTACTCCTGCCTCCATACTACACATCGCAGGCTATGTCGCCTTCTGTGAGCTATTTCTGGGCTGCGAAGCTCATTTCGAGCTATGAAGAGGCTATTTTGCCTCGTACCCAGCACTGAGGAGGGGTCGATATATCAAGTGGGCGGAGCCGAAATATGGCGCATCGCCGGGACCGGATACATGTCCGGTACTCCGAAGAAGACGTCCGAAGACTGGCCTTCGGAGTAGTTTTATACGAAGAACGTCCCTCTTCCGGACCCTATTCGAATGGGCCTTCCTGAGTTTGTAAATGCCCCATTGAAGAAACGCCACAACTGGCACCCTCGAAGTCCGCAGGTGGAAGATAACAGAGAGGTCCTTTTCCTGATGGACAGGATAAAGACACTAGCCAAATCAGGGATGACGATTATTGAGGTTATGTCAATTTGTATAATACGAGGGGTGCAGCCACTTCAGTATCAGGGGAAACCCATGTGGCACTTCAATGGGGAAGACGATGCCACCCGTTGCGGTCGTAAAGGTCAGGACTCTGCCGCTGCTCTCACGAAGATATTGTCTGGTTTGTACAAAAGAGAAGAAGAGGAGTTTGCCCGTATTAAGCCACGTGATGGATTCTCCATCTACAACCCCCCATTCTGGGTGAGCTGCTATCTTTTACTCCATTCCTTCCCGCATTCTCCATCATAAATATTTACCTTGCTAATTCATAGCAGGAACTGTGAAAAGCTATGAGGGAGGTGCACAGCCCGTCTCCACAGCCAGAGGACCCCGACCGGGCCCTCGACCGCTGACTTAAAGAGGATTCGGACATATTTGTGGAACTCGTCGACAGGACATTTTATCAGTTAAGTTGTGACAGTGCCTTGGTGGCCATCATAGTTGATTATCCTGGCCTACTCTCTGCATCATAGGTAAGTAAAACCGGAGTCCCAACTTCCAAGAAGGATCCCCTCTTTGCGCCTTACCCACCGCACAAATATTGCATTTTGCAGGGAAGGCCATTGGGGCGCCGTGCCGAACCTGCGGTGACTCGTCAACAAGGGGCATCGAAGCCAGGTAGGCTCAAAAGTAAGGCGGTCAGGACTGAGACACCATCGCAGAGGTACGATTAAAAACCTGCTACGCAATTATCGCCCTTAAAATATAACAATGTCCATGGTTCCTCGGCAGAAAAAGCGCTCGCCGGACTATATCCGGAGAGCCTGCCGGTCATGCCTCCGCCAGCCGGACTCTGAGGCCGGACTCAAGGGCGGAGATCAACGCGAGGACAACACCAGACGGTCCTCCTACAGAGGATGTAGATAGATTCTCCGCTACAAACTCCGAAGTGGAGATCGCCATGAATCACAGGCGCCGAAGGGCCACACTACGCGACCCTAATTTCTCTGAAGAGGCATTCAATGCCTTCAACTCAGGGGATGCGTACATCCGAGCTGCTCAAGATGGCCTCGCCAGAGCCACGGACCAATATGTAAAGGATATACGGGTAAGAAAATTTGATAAGTATGTATATCAGTAGCCCCTGAGACTTGAAACAGTTGGCACAACTGATTTAAGGATCATTGTATGCATAGGTTCTTACGGAGAAGAATACCCGGTTGTCTAAAGAGCTGGAGAAGTGCAAAGCCCAGCTACGGGCCGCAGTTGCCGGAATGGAGGAGTCCAAGAAGGCACCATATGGTAATACTTGTCTTAATCAAAAAAAGTGTATTGACATATACCAGTTAGTATTCGGCATGCATACAAATCTAACAACAGATTCTGCAAACAATCCCGGAGGTAATCCGGATATCGTATCGGAGGATGAGCAACATGCTCAACAACAGCTAAAGGTTGTCGAGCGCGTTCTTACAAAGGTTATACGGGAGAAAAATGATCTCCAGGACGCGAACACCCGCCTCGATATTGAATTAAAAGATGTTCGGGCCCAGCTTGCTGACTCCGTGAAGGAGAATAAGATGCTTCGACGCGACATTTTTACTAAGTCCTCGAACGAACTTCTATAAAGTTTGGCGTAGAAGCGGGCTAACAGAATTGTGTCTGTAGGTATGCTGACAGGTCGTCCCGAAGAGGATATGCCCGGATCTGCAGGCGATCTTCTGCAAGAGCTCTTGCAACTGCACAGACAAATTCGGCAGGTGATGCAGGGTATTGCCCAGGCCTTGTGGCCGTCCGCATCCTTGCCCGGAGGCATGGGAGAGCTTGTGGAGATGCTCAAGGGAGAGCGGCGGCGCTTCCGATTATGGAAGATATCGGCCTGCCAACAAGGTGCAAGGGAAGCCTGGGCCATGGTGAAGACGCGGTACACCAAGGCTAACCCGAACCACATGGCCGAGGTCGGACCTGTAGGGTCAGATGTGAAAGAGATCCCCGTTAGTCTGGTATATGACCAGGTAGCATTAGCTGCAAAGTACTCCCGACAGGATTGTAGGCTAGACAGCCTGTTGGATGGTATAGAAGAAGAATTCAGTTAGTCTAAGCGATTGTGTACTTCAAATGGCATATTTTGTCCCTAGACGGATTGTAAATCATTTGTCATGGTGGACCCTTTTGCTTCAACCTCCGGACCCGGCAGTCCGGAGTGTATCCGAATACCCACTCAGTTATGTAAAAACCGGGGTACGCATGGAAACCAGGCATAGGGGTCATAAGTGCTTGAACATACAAGTACCCAACTAGCTATGTTATATTACATGGATAGTAAGAAACATCTTCCAGGGAGAATAATTCCGTTAAGGGTTCCTTTCCCTGGGTATGCATGCATTAATGTGCATGTCCGAACTGCTAAAAGCAGCACAGGATATAAACATCTGGGGGCATATATTGCAAGTAGGTAAGAAACTTCTTTTGTTCACTGATCGAATATTCCCTTAAGAACGCTAGCTTTCGGCTTCACCCAATCTGCGGTACACATTCGGCTGACCCGACAGTAACAATCGCAGGAGGGCTCCCCTTATGTCCTAGCCGAATTAACGGGAACGTAGGGCATAAACACAAGAGCCAGGCAACCTAGCTTGGCCAAAACTTAAGTCATATCGATGCATATAATGGCTAAAAAAGGTACATATGGAGAAGTGACGCATATGTGGTGGGCATGAAGCCCAGAAGATAATTATATTAAGCTTCTGTATAAGAAGCCCCCAGGTATATTGAGCGTGCATAGTGCGACATGAGTGTGCGGTCGAAGCACATTTGAAGCTTTTAAGGCTATATATATAAAAAAGGAAAGCAAGAAAGAAAGAGGATACGAACACAGAGTTCGGCACTAGGCGTAGAATCTTCGGAGTCTGGCCGCGTTCCATGGGTTAGGCTCGAGTCGATTATCTGATGCATCACGCAGACGGTACGCTCCTCCGGTGAGAACCTTATCAATGATGAAGGGACCCTCCCACTTGGGCTTGAGCTTGTCCTTTTTCTTTTCCGGTAGGCGTATAACGAGTTCGCCAACGTTATAGGTTTTGGCCCGTACTTCTCTGCTTTGATACCTTCGAGCCTGCTGCTGATAGAATCTGGAACGGGCCTTTGCGACGTCACACTCCTCCTCCAGGTCATCCAAACTGTCATGCCGATCTAGCTCGGCTTCTCTCTCTTCATAAATGCCCACTCGAGGTGAGTCATGAATAATGTCGCAGGGCAATACCGCCTCTGCGCCGTACACCATAAAGAACGGTGTGTATCCGATAGTGCGATTCGGCGTGGTCCGTAGCCCCCATAGTACGGAGTCGAGCTCCTCAACCGAGTGCATATCTGATTCCTTCAAGGATCGCACTAGTCTGGGTTTGATGCCGCTCATAATAAGACCATTTGCTCGTTCAACTTGACCGTTTGTTTGGGGATGATAGACGGAGGTATAATTGAGTTTGATGTCCATGTTACTGCACCAAGTTTTCACTTCTTCGGCTGTAAAGTTGGAGCCGTTATCAGTGATGATGCTGTGGGGGACACTGTAACGGTGTACGACGCCGGATATGAAGTCTATCACTGGTCTGGAGTCGACCATTTTAACTAGGTTTGGCTTCTATCCATTTGGTGAATTTATGTACCATGACCAACAAGTATTTTTTCTTATGGCTTCCTCCTTTAAGGGGTCCAACCACATCAAGCTCCCAGACCGCAAAGGGCCAAGTTATGGGGATTGTTTGGAGAGTTGTAGGCGGCATATGGCTTTGATTTTCAAAAAGCTGGCAACCGACGCAATGTTGGACGAGGTCCTGTGCGTCTGCTCGGGTTGTCAGCCAGTAGAAACTTGTACGGAAGGCCTTACTTACAAGGGCCCGAGCTGCGGTGTGATGGCCGCCGAGTCCATCATGAATTTTGGTTTGTAGCTGTCGTCCTTTCTCTTCGGAGATGCTCCTTTGGAGCACTCCGGTCGCACTTTTCTTGTAAAGCTCTCTCTCGTCGCTACAAAAAAAAGACACATCCGTGACATTTTGGGCCGAATGAAAAATTTTCTGTCATACATATGACACTTCTATGAGAATAATTGTGACAAAACCCGGTATCATCATAGATGTGGTGGGCTCCTACTTCTATGACTAAAAATCATGACAGAAAATGGGCTTTTCATCCTGGGCGGGCCGGGGACGCAGCTGCATGACATTCTTTGGGCCGTCCATGACGGAAAAAAACGTGGTAGAAGCGAGGGGGAGGAAAATTTCGGGGAATTGCCGGTGACGGTGGGAGGTCGGGGGCCGAGCGATGCACGTTTCTCTCATACACGTACGCGCGTATGTGCGAGGTGTTGGCTCTAACTGAACCCGAGCGAGGCGTTGGGCTCTAACTGAACCCAAGCGACTGCACTGCAGGCTATGCGTTACTGAACCCGAGCGATCGATCGATGGCTGTTAACTGAACCCGATGGAGCGATTCCTTCGCTACTGCTGCTAACTGAACCTTATCGATTGGATGAATAGTGAGCGCTGCAGGGGGGTGGATGAACAGTGAGCGGTGGCGTTGCCTTTGGATGAACATGACCGTGTGGTGTGGAGCACTGGATGAACAGTAGACGGTGGAGGGGTGGACGTGGAGGGGTGGTTGAACAGGACCCCGTGGTGTGGAGGGCTGGATGAACAGTAGATGGTGGAGGGCTGGATGAACAGTAGACGGTGGAGGGGTGGTTGAACAGTAGCCGGTGGAGTAGCGCGCGGTGGAGGCTGGATGAATAGGAGCCCGTTGAGGCTGGAGGAGGTCGATGGTAGCCCGTGGAGAGGCTGGAGGAGGTCGACGGTGGAGATGAACAGTATCTCGTGGAGTCCTGTTTGGCGGTACGCCACACCCCTCCCGATGAACAGGACCCCCGTTTTGAATGTAGCGCTCCAACACAAGTCCGTTTCGTCCGTTTTGCGGTACGCCACACCCCTCCCGATGAACAGGACCACCGTTTCGACCATAGGAGGTCAGTTTCGTCTGTTTTGCGGTACGCCACACCCCTCTCGATCAACAGGACCCCCGTTTCGACCGTAGGAGGTCCATTTCCTCCGTTTTGCAGTACCCCACACCCCTCCCGATCAACAGGACCCCGTTCCGAACGTAGGAGGTCTGTTTCCTCCGTTGTGCGGTACGCCAGGCCTCCTTTCCATTGCCTGTTCCGTCCAAGCCCTCCCGATGAACACGACCACGCATTCCGTTCCGACCCAGCCGGTTGGCTCCCCATGAACACGACGATGACACTATTTCTCTGTTCCGACCCAGCCATGTACGTATGCGCGAGTAGGCGTTCGAGACCCTGCCCGTATGTATGTATGTGGTCGTATTTTCTTTCTTGGACCCTCGCCGCTGTACGTACGTGTACATGCTATGTGCGCACCTCTACTACGACACGTGCGCACCTCTACATCGACCAGTATGTACCTACACGTTCGCGACCAGAATGACAACGCTACATACACTTCGACCAGGTGGGTCCCGACTGTCAGGCACTTCCTTGCCTGCGAAGATGTAGCTGGTGGGTCCCAGCAGTTAGGGGGGCGAATCATTTTTTTGCCCGGACGCACTTCCTTGCGTGGGAAGATGTAGCTGGTGGGTCCCAGCAGTCAGGAGGGAGAATCATTTTTTTTGCCCGGACGCACTTCCTTGCGTGCGAAGATGTAGCTGGTGGGTCCCAGCAGTCAGTGGGCCGAATCATTTTTTTTCGAACGCACTTCCTTGCGTGCGAAGATGTAGCTGGTGGGTCCCAGCAGACAGGGGGAACATTTTTTTGCGAAATACGGTGGCCCGTCTGGTGGGTCCCCGCTGTCAGGTGGAGGAGTAATTATTTTGCGTGTAATAAGGAGGCACTTCCTTGCTGCGACCGTGGACCCAACTGTTAGCCTCTCCACGTACAATCCACGTCCGATGGAAGCCATTCCTTGACCACGTTGACAACACCGCACCGAGAGCACCAGGGCGGTGGACGACGGCGAGGCCTAGGAAGGGGACGACGTGGAGCCGGGGAAGACGCGGCAGTGGATGCCCACACGTAGAGGACTATGAGGGTTCACTCGTTCGGCTGCGATGTGAGGCTACCGTCGCCGCAGAATAACAGTGGGTGTGGGTGCGTAGAGGGATGGCTTGGCCAGCGGTGGGAGTAGTAGGGGGCGGTGCGGCCTCCGCAGCATCACAGCCGGCCATGGGCAGCAGGAGCAGGCTGCACGACCAGCGCTGCTTTGGGCGGCTGGAGCAAGAAGACCATAGGTTGAAGAAGCACTACGGCCGTTGGATGGACATCGTACGGTCACTGGAGCTAGAATCGTTCATATATTGACTAAAGTTGACAAAGTCCTCTGTCCCAGTCAACTTAGTAGGCCCACAAGTCAGCCTCCCACCAAGGTTGGTCCCAGCTAGCAGGGGGTATTCATTTTTTGTGCGTAATAAGGAGGCACTTTCGGTGGGTCCGAGCTGACAGCGGGGGGAACGTTTTTTCGTGAAATATGGTGGCCCGTCCTGTGGGTCCCAACAGTCAGGGGGAAATGTTTGTTTCACAAAATACTGGTGGCCCATCCGGTGGGTCCCTGCTGTCAGGTGGAGGAATAATTATTTTCCACGTAATAAGGAGGCACTTCCTTGCGGCTGCCGTGGACCTAGCTGTTAGTCTCTCCACGTACAGTACTCTTCCGATGGAAGTCGGTCGTTGACCACATTGACCATGCCGCACCGAGAGCACCATGGTGGTGGACGACGACAAGGCCTAGGAAGGGAACGACACGGAGCCGGGGAAGACGCGGCAGTGGAAGCCCACACGGAGAGGAGTATGAGGGTTCACCGGTTTGGCTGCGGTGCGAGGCTGTCGTCGCTGCAGAATAACAGGGGGTGTGGGTGAGTAGAGGGATGCCCTATCCAGCGGTGGGACTAGTAGGGGGCGCTGAGGCCTGCGCGGCAGCACAGCCGGCCACGGGAGGCGGGAGGCGGTCCCGCCGGCGCTGCTTTGGCGGCTGGAGCAAGAAGATCAGAGATTGAAGAAACACGACGGCCGTTGGATTGACATCCAACGGTTACGTCTGCTAGAATCGTTTGTTGACCTAGTATATAGTAACTAAAAAAATCTTGCATACGCGTCAACTAAACAGGCCCACAAGTCAGACCACTCCCTCTTTTTTTAATAATTTATATATAGCTCATGGCAGCTTCTTATGCAATTTATTGCAGTCGTTTTTTTTGGTTGGCCAGGGCCAATTTCGCATATTTCTGTGGGTTCCAAACTATTTTTAATACCGAAATGTCGAGCCAGATTTAAAGTACCTTGAAGATATATTTAAATTAGGTTAATGCCCAGTGAAATAGGAATCTGAAAATGTGAAAAAAATCAGAAATTATAAAGTAATTGCCAATTTGTCATCTGTTTTTATATTTACAACCCATTTCATATTACTTTCAAGATTTGCAGGCGTCTTGAAAGAGTTGCAGCCCATCAGGGCGTAGAAAAATAAGTAGGCCTGGATTGGGTATTCTTCAGAAAAAATAAACTGGGCTCATTTTCACAAAGAAAAAATAGCTGGGCTGGTCACATGGTGAACATATAATATAAGCCTGGGCTAGACGAGCCACACCCAGTTCAAACCCTACTCCGTCTCAAAAATACCAAACAAAAAAAATACTACTCGAGTAGCTACGTCCTAGGTGTCAGCCGATCATGTGTTGTTTTCTTGTCTATTGACTATATACACTCACAATGTCGTGGGTCCCAGATGTCAGGAAAACACTAGGAGGAAGCATTTTATTTTTCCATACGCTGACGTGGTGGGCCCCTACTGTCATCCTCTCCACGTACTTCTGCCGATTCCTGTTGTTTGTTGACCATGTTGACAACGCGAGAGGGCGGCGCCGCGGAGGAAGACGGTACTGAAGAAACACGACAGACTGTAAAAGCAGCAGGAGTACTTAACAACCTTAACTGAAACCAGCAGGGGCACTTAACAACCAAAGCTAAAAGCAGTATGAGTACTTATACAGGTTCAACCGTACAAAGCACGCCTCGAACAGTGCTACTTTGCCTACAGTTAACCAAGGATGAGGCCGCCAAGGCCCAGGACAAGGCCCAGGTGCCACACCGCGCATCCACAACCTTCTGAAAGCGGCTTCATCTCGCAACATGGTCAATAAACAGGATATTCGCTTTAGAGCCATGGAAAAGCATGAACATAATCTTCTGTCCTATTCTCCAAGATGGACGGGCCTTCATTATTTGAGACCACCCATGAATAAGTATCTTTTCACCTCCAAGGGGAATTGAGTAGGTCGACATAAACATCATGTTGTGACCAAGCACAAGTCTGACCCGACCATGGTCAGGCATCTATATAGGAACAATAGAACTCGGCAGTTCCTGTTTCAAGAAGATCACAACTGTAAAACTGTGTATAAGCAATAGTTTATGAACAACATATATAACAGAAAACAGCTCATACCATAAGTTTCTCGACACAGTTGGACCTGTTCAACGAGTAGCAGTGGCACACATATCCATGTGGCCTTCCACCATTGAGAACGCCCCACCAAGGACCTCAAGACGATCAATAAAGTGTAGGAACTTGTGGATGTCGATCCAGTCAACTTCAGTGCCATTAGTAATAGCCGAGTTATTACAGAGTAACAAACGAGCAGACTACTTAACTCTGAATAAACCTACACATGCCACCAATTATAAGAAAATATTAGTTAGAAGTAGCATCTTCGTGAGAGATTCGTTGCTACTTCTAAAGTTAAATTTTGATTACTTAGATAGATAGGTGGATTAAGAAGTAATCGAGGCAACAAGCAAGAACCACATACAAGACTAACATGGATGAACAATTGGAACGACGTCAGGGTGGAAGATTGCGGTGAAGATGAGACCAGGTTCTTCTATTTCCATCAACATTCGTGTGCCAACTTTCAGTCTGTAACACTTGAGAAAGTTTATCCAAGTTCGGCCATAAAAAAAAGCAGCGGTCTTCTTGGTTCATGAAGCCAACTCGGAAGTAATATCCATGGATTGTCTTCACTGTTACCATTAAACTAGTGTATTCAGTTATGGCAAGGCCAAGCATCTTGAGTACATGTGTTCTGGCAGAGCAAATAATACACTGTAGGAAAAATAATATGAGAACACAGCATGTTCAAAAAACTCCCACCCTCCCGGATAGAGAAGCGATTCTAGGAACATAATGTGCCTGTTTCAAAATGTTGTGGTAGGATGAGAAGGAACAAGTGTGGTGTCTCGCCGAAGGCGCAGAAATCTGTAGGGTACTCGCACTTTGGGCACTACAATTGAAACACACTAGATTCAGATTGTACGAAGAAAAATGCATCAACGGCAGCGGCTGCCATCCTAGGATTACCTGCGACCAAGGGACTTGGATTTATCGGGGATGGATGAAGAATTCGTACCTAGTTCTCCATGAGAAAACCCTATGAAATCGCCGAGCGGGGGTTTTCTCTGAACAAGCAGACGAGGGAGAAGGGGATTCAGGCCCAGTGAAATATTGCCGCTTCGTCCGTCCAGCTTACTGCTAAAGCTGGAAAGGGGGGTTGTGATTTGATGGCTCATTGGGCATTACTGCGGCGCTACGATCGGGGTGTGTCTACCGTGAAGTTGTGCACTCTAATTTTTTCATATGGCACGTGGACCCCGTTGCCGGTTGCCCCACATATCAGCGAAAGGAAGTAGAAAGACAGGAGTAACTAGTTACACATAAATATATATTTTGACAGAGAGATACTCCCTCTGTAAAGAAATATACAAATCTTTTATATCACACGCTCACCTTGCCAAGAAATATACTCCCTCCGCAACGCACGGGCATTATGGGGGTTCATCTTTTTTTATGGGGGTTCAGCTGAGAATATAATACTCAGAGAGGCTCACAGTTCTGGACTTTGGGCCGCAGGCCGACCCTGCATGTTTGGGGGGCCATGTGTTCTACCTCAGCGCTTTTCATATTTTAAGCGATCGGTATTGCGCTGGTTGTAGATGCTGTTACAAGGCGAATACACAAAATTGAATAAAGCACGGCATCTGTTGGAATGAAATCGAACGACAGTTCCTAACCAGCAATCAGAGTTGCAATTCTATCAATGATATACCATGTGATAAATAATATTGTCGTACTACTTATACACACAGGACACTTGTTTCACCATGCCAGATTATTTCATCAAAATCTCTCGGAGGATAGATCAGTTCGGCAGTTGTGTGCTACTACTGAAGAATTTCAAAGTTGATTTGGACCAGCTCTCCTTACCGAGAAAGTTCGATTTTGACATCATCCCCTACCGCAAGATATGATTTAGATTTGAACCTTGACCATCCTTTAGCATCAATCATCATGCGACCATCCTTTGTACTTATGGTATATTGAGCAGGTTCATTCACACCAAGGCTACGCATGGTAAGAGAAACTTGGCCGCGGTCGCCCGGATTGTTGAACAACTCCTCGTTGCTCTAGGAATTCTCTGTTTGCAAACAAGAAGACATACCCAAACAGTTAGATCAACACAGTGAATCATGTGAAACAACATGGAAAGAAAAAAGAATGAAGCACTTGGGCGGCCAATGCTTACCAAGAAGGTGGACATGTCGGTTTTCGTAAGGACTTTGGTATATGAAGTGCGAACTGCAGCCCAGTCTATTGCCGGTGCAACTGCACTTGCCGGTCAAAATGCAAGTGCAAGTTTTGGTGCTGGTGCCGAAGCAGCTGCTGCTGCTGGGGATGGTCCTCCTTGTAGAGCTGGTGCCGGTGTCGATGCCCGATCCTCCGGTAGATCAGACTGATCCGCTGACGTGGTCAATGCCCAATCCTCATCTGGATTAGACTGAGCTGCTGCCGCTGTCAGTGCTAGAGCAACTGTCGGTGCTCGATCTGTGCGAGACAGCGGCGATCGTGTCTGGCCTGCTATGATCAGCTTTCTAACTTGACTAGGATCTATGACCGTGATCCAATTTTTTTCTTCATAACTTTTAAACGCGAGAAGGACTAATTGTGGCGTTTTTGTTAAACCAAACTACAGTTCATCATAGGGATTTAGCTTGTACTCAGACAACAGACTTTTCCAATTTTTTCCAGTAATATAAGTGATGGACAGTGCGTTCGTTACTGACACGACATAAGAAGTGAAACCTGCAAAATAGCCATCGTAGAGCAAACCAAATGGTTTATTCTGTGATGAATGTCACATGGAAAAACCTGCATCGTAAAATTGCAGGAAAAAGAAAGAAACATGACATTAAATTAATAAGATTTAGACAGTAAATCAATAAGATTTACTTGATGTGACACGAGTGAATCCTTACCAGAAATCACTATGTGAAGTACTAAACAGAAGATTGATCGTCAACTACGCGTGGCATGCAGGGGCCCTGCCTACTCCCACAAGCAGGACAATCCAAAGGTCATGACAAATCGTATGGACCGAACATCCATGGCACTGGAAATCCTGGTGGGGTGCGATAAAACCCTGCAATGCATACAGATATTGGAGTGTAACCATAATTGATAAACCGTTCCTCACAAAAAATATGATCTGGATACTTCAAAATGTACAGACTGAATTGAGTGGATAGACATTAACATAGACCGTTCTCAGGATTGACCACACACCAAAAGCGGCAGTACTAATAAACAATACATGGTTCAAAAACACAAATCAAATACTGAACAATAATACTTACTACAGACAAGCAAAGTTGCACTAACTAAACGCTGCAGACTATTTCTTGCCACCGACCTATGGGATGAACCCCGCATAACTGACTAGGCCATGGACTTCGTGTGAGATGTCTACATGCACCATCACCATCTTGTCAACCTTGGAGAACCTAACAGAGTGGTCTTTCCACTCATAAACATGATGATGAAGACAGGCCGTATCAGATTTGTTGGGAAGCTTTACAAGAACCACACCCTTCGTAATCGAAGGCACAGCCAGGAAATTGTTGTGGTCAAGTACAGCCTCGAAAACACGCCTGGCAACAATGCTACAAGAAAACACTAGTTTAGGACATGTGGCGACAAGGACACAGCAGCTGGATAGTTCAGTAGTAGAACTCATCATCAGGTCTTCCAGTTCACACGGCCATGACTTTGAGAACTTCATCTCCACCGCTGACCCTGGTTCTAATTCAAACAGAAACCATATTTTATTACTACCTCCGTTCAGAAATATAAGATGATTTTCGATATTATACTCCATATATGACTACATATACGCACAGAAATGAGTGAACAAAGACACTAGAACATGTCTTCAAAGGCATGAGAGCAGAGGGATTACATGCAATATCCATAACACAAGTTACTGAGGCAAATATACCCTCTTAAAAGGTAGCATTGATGTTCATAAAGTACTCCCTCCGTCCCAAAATTCTTGTCTTAGATTTGTCTAGATACGGATGTATCAAGTCACATTTTAGTATTAGATACATCCGTATCTAGACAAATCTAAGACAAGAAATTTGGGACAGAGGGAGTAGTTGAAAGTAATCTATAAGAAATCAGTGTCAACCTCTCGCATGTTTTGGTCAAAAGAGGAATTTAGAACCGTCATTTGGCACACTAAAATCACATGCAAGATCACCCAGAAAGTTGTACTACCAGTACTAGTACTGTGTGTTAGATGAAAAAACACGATCAAGATCGAGAAAAAGATCGTCAATAAGAGACATTACTTGGACTTGCTTAACGAGGGATCCCGGAGAGGGGGGCTTGGACAGGGCGATGGCTTTGAGCTTGTCTGCGGTAGTCTCGGGGGGGTGCTTGCGCTTCTTCATACCATGCACCTCGACGGTTTTGGCCAGAGCCATAGACATCACGTCGGCCGGTGCTCCGGCATCCATCCAAGAGAGGAAGCTGAGAGAGAAGAGTGAAAGGAGGAACGAGATGAGGGAGAAGCGAAGCGGGTGGGGTTTTTCTTCAAGATAGGAAGCTGAGAGAGAAGAGTGAAATGATGGTTGCTTCGTCCGTCCAACTTACTGCTGGAAAGGAGGGGGTTTTGTGATTTGACAGCTCATTGGGCATTACTGCGGCGGTTCGATCGGGGTAGTCTACCGTCACTCTACTAAGGAGTAATTTAGTAAATGGCTGGTGGACCCAGGTGCTGGCTGTCCCACACGTCGGCGAAAGTGAGTAATTTAGTGCATGGCTGGAGGAGGATCCGCACGGTAAGAGCGTGTCCACTGTTTTTCATTCTAAAGAAAAAAATGATTACAGCAAGCATTTCCACTCTTACGACGGAGGAGTGCGAAACACGACAGCCACTTGAACATACACAGTGCTCCTACTACTAGGCATGTGAAGTGGTTCATACGTCAGTACTACACAATCTTGTTGCTAGTGTAGTAAGATATGACGATAACAAATGATGTTGTGCGCATGTCAACTACTCCTATATGTAACATAGTAACACCGCTTTTTTTGAACTGTCCGGTCGAGAATAAACAGTGAGATCAATGTTAACAGAACTAGGTCCACAGCGCACGGAGAGTACGGTGCTACAGTACTCCATGAAACATGAACATATGAAGCACATCCTATAGTGTTAGAAAGGGTGTATGAAGGGTGCATGGGATGGGAGCAAAAGTTCCCTTCTGGACCCACTTTTGGGTGTTTGGCAGAGTGCATGAACCATGAAGGGTGCATGAGTCCACACTAGTAGGTTGACAAAAATACATGAAGAGGAAACAACTATATTGAGATGAGAATGCAACCAAACACACCCACATGCTTTGTATTACAGTGACTGATCTGCACTGTCTGAGTTTGATCCAACGGTCATGTTGCGCTGAGACCTGGACATGCCCATGCAGAGGGCGCCTAAACACCACCGAAGTCCCTCTGCTTCTTGAGGCGCACGACGTTGGTGATGCAGGGTGCAACCGCCCATAGAGCCCGCTCCCGGTCGACGGGAGCCAGCTCATCAAAGACGGCGTCCAATGGCACGAATGGATTTCGGTGACGGAGCCCTGAAAGGATTCGCCCGGCAACGGCGACGGCAGCCCGCAACCCCTCGTTTTCTAGCTCAGCCCCCACCATCGTGCGGAGACGGCTTAGCTCCTCGGAGATATAGGTGAAGAAGGAGACTAGGTCAGGAAGCCGCAGCTCGTTGAAGTCGACCGAGTGGTCGAACGGGTTTAGCCCGACAGCCGGCATCATCGCGCTGGCACGATGGTAGGCATCACGCAGCCGCAACACATGCGTGGCAACTTGGTTCACCAAGTGGCTGAGGCGATCCTGGACCTCGTCACGATCGGCCCGCTCGAGCTCCAGCCGGCTCACCTGACGGCCTATCGTATCTCCCGCTTTCTGCAGCAACGCCGCCAATGCCTCGAGCATCTTTGTGGTGGACGCCTGCCGCCTTTGAAGCTCCGTGAACTCCCGCACATAATGGAGGAGCATGGCACTCCTCTCCTCCTTGAGCTCATGGAGCTCCACGTCCTTGGCCCTGAGCTCCGCATCCTTGGCATGGAGCTCCTGTGTCAGGCGTCTCACCTCGGACTCCGTGATCTGCTGCGCCGCCATGGCACCAGGTAGAAGCAATGGGGAGAGGAAGCAAAGGGGGCGAAACGGCTAAAAGGCAATGCAATCTACGGGAAGGCGGAGAGAGCCAGCCGAGGAGTGGGGAATCTTTTGGTTTTCACCATGGTAAAACACCAGTCGACGACTTCTCACATCAGGGAGCAGTGGGTTTTTACAGGCGGAGTCATCGTGACTAAGACTAGCCATAGTGGGAGTAACTTCAGCAGTAACATTGAGTCCACCTCAACAAATTTGCTTATGTGGCAATGAGTTAATGAGGAGAGAGGTAGTTATAGTAACTTAGCTAGTTACTGTAACATCACATGTCCCAATGCAATATAAGTCTATAACCTAACAAATGAAGCTTTGCATGTTACCACAGTTATGTTACTACCCACTATGAAGGTATTAACATAGTCTAGGGATATGTGTATGTTACTAGTGTATGTTACTCACCATTGTGGCTAGTCTAATTGCTGCCGCACCTGCTCCCGTCAATCAAAAAATTAAAAATCTTGCCGCGCCTGCTCCCATCAATCAAGAAATTAAAAATCCTGCCACACCCAAACACCAGAGCAACGCCGCGGTGGATATTTAAATTTACCTGCGGCAAGTAGATAAAAAAAGGGGTGAAAAAACAAATGTGGCGGCGGCCTAGCTAATCGGTCGAACTAGCCCAACTAGCTAGCCACCGTGCTTCATTGATGTACTCGGCGGGAAAGGTGGTCTTTTATGATTTGACGACTCATTTACTTGCTTCAGCGCTACGACCGAGGAGGACCCAGAAAACGCGCGGTAGGGCGTCCCACATCAAGAAGAATATATGCGTGCACCACCCGGGAGGACCCCGAAACCGCGCAGTAGGGTGTGCCACGTCTCGGCATGGAGGAAAAATGTGCATGTAAAAATATACTGTATCAGACGTAGTACCTATGGTTTGACCTCGGGACCCAGCCAGCCGGTCGAAAACACCCCACTAGCCACACAGCTTCATCATGCAAACGTGGCACGGTTAGCTCCGTCTCGACCAGCCACGGCGTCTCTTGTTCTAGGCAATTCTTCTATTTTGCAAGCTTTTTTTAGTTGTAATAACACCACGGCAAGCTAGCGCCGCTCTTCGTATGTGCCCCTGCAAAGGTTAGACGATGGAGAGAAGAGAGATTGAGATCGCAGACTTGGGACCCACAAGTAAGTGAGACAACGGTCATGCACATGTTGACGAAGCACTCCCTCTACTCTACTCAACGAAAGTACTGTATAAAATCAAGTTATGGGACAAAGCCAACAACCGTTCGTTTTTTCAGGCTATCGACTTACGCTTTGTAGTCCAGGTTGCCAGTTTGAATCTCGTCTTTCAGATTTGTTAGTTTTAGGTCCAAATTTGATTAATGACAAATGGGACCCCCATTTGTTGTTCCGATATTTCAGTGTAGGATGGTTTTTTTGAACAAACACTTTGCATGGTTAGACAAGTAATGGCACAACTTACACGTATTTTGCAAGTTTACGAACAAGAATGATAGCGGCATAGAATATCACATCCACCCTGCAGCTTAGATACTATGGTGATACGAGTTTTTACACCGTTGGAAGTGAGATCCAATGGCTTGGGAGTAGTCTTTGTGATTATGCGCAATTTCCAAACTCTCCAAAGGTTTTTTTGCAAATAAAACATTCAGGCCTCGTGTGTGCTGCTGCATCTTTGATCCAACGGCTCCCTGGTGCTCATATTAGGTGCTCCCCATAGCTTAATTACCCGCTATGGTGATATGAGCATCTAGGTCACATGATCAGTGATCAGATGGCACATGCATAGTACTTGTACTTTCTGCGCATTTACCAAACTCTATCAGCCGTATATTGCAAAAACATTCAAACCTCCTACTGTGGGCCGTTAGATCTCAGTGAACTCGTATCACCATAGAATCTACGGTGCGGGAGCACCTCATACTCTCCCGTGCAAGAAAACATAAGGTGCTATCGCGGCTTGGATGCTACGGTGATACGAGCTTGGAGGTCGTTTGATCTGAGATCCAATGGCATCTGAGCAGTCTTTGTGCTTGTAAGCAGTGGCTGAACTCTTTTGGGGCTTTTCTGAAAAAACCATTCGAACCACCGAGGAGGTGTTGGGTCACATATCCAACGCCTCCGAAGAGCTTGTATCACCAAAGCATCTAAGGTGTGGTAGCACATGATATTCTTACATACAGGAGAATATGATGTCCTCCTTCATCTTAGATGCTACGATGATACGAGCTTCGAGGTCGTTGGATATGGGATCAAAGGGCATCTAAGTAGTTTTTGTACAAATTGTGTGCAATTCTCAAACTCATCAAGGTTTCCTGCAAAAAAATTAAGACACATCATGTGAGCTGCTATATCTCAGATCTACAAGCTCCAAGCAACTCGTATCGACATATAGCATGTAAGGTATGGGGGCACATGATATTCTACCGGGGAGGAGGGGTGGGGCATGCACAACCAATCGGTGGTTGGGAGGGTGGGGACAAATATAATCTAAACAACCCTAAACAGAGCTCCACAATGTTATCTAAGGTCGAGGGGTTGACCCCCCGACAATCATAGCTCTGCCTAAAAACAACATTTGCATGTACTGTAGTACTAGACTTAATATTCATGTTTCAGTTTCATGTTCATTTTAAATATTGAACTGAGGACCATGGATGTCTTACATTTTACTCCCTTCGTTCTAAATATTAGTCTTTTTAGAGGCTTCAAATGGACTGGCACATACGGATGTATATAGACATATTTTAGAGTCTAGATTCACTCATTTTGCTCTGCATGTAGTCACTTGTTGATCTCTCTAAAAGACTAATATTTAGGAATAGAAGGAGTATTTTTGAATTCGTGTCATACATGCATGGGTTGGAAAAATAGATGCACTATACTTATTGGATTGTTGTTGTGTTCGTGCGTGTCTCTCTCTCTCTCTCTCTCTGTGTGTGTGTGTGTGTGTGGTCATATGCTTGATACATACAAAGTTTTCTCACCTCCATATTGTTCATATTTTAAATTTGAATTTGCATTGGAAAACTTACTAGGGATACCATGAAATGTGAAATCCACGTTGAGATCACTATATCACAAAGTCACTCTAATTCAACAACTCGTCATAAATCAATTACCACGTTTAGATTAGTATTTGCAAGGAAAATACGGGTATTGTAATACACATAGATTCGTTCGGCAATTTAAAAGGTTCCTTTCGTATTCTTGAATGGTAGGACCCAACGGCGTACCAGCCAGACCTTGGCTCATGTTGATCCTAAAAAAATGGGCTCGTGTCCTGCGGTGGCGTGCGTGGTACGCACATTAGGCAACCCCAACCAGTCAAGCCTCAGCGTTTCAAGTCGAAATATCTGGCGGCCAGAATTCCAGCCCTAGGAAATTCCCCTCATGTCCCCGGTCCATAATGACTACCGATGAACAACGGAGGGATGCTTTAGTAACTAGACAACGCTACCTACCGTGCCGAGCACGGTTCAATTCCCTCGGTCGCCGCTCGTCAAGGTCACCTGTCAACTACATTGCCTAGTACTACTACTACTACTACACCAGGATGAGCGCAAAATTGAGCCCGTTTTTTCGTGCCTAGTACTTGAGTTAATATATCAGGCAATGCACTGGTACGCATGGATTATCCTTTTACTCCATCCTTTCCGGTTTATAGGGCTTATCTCAAAATTTTAGTTTTCCCATTTTATAAGTCTCAATTTGGTTGTTCCCCATCACATGTTCAGATTTCAAGGTGCAATAAATCATTACATGCAAGAATTAAGAGAAAATAGATCAATGCATGTACTTTATGCATGCATGCATTGCAATTAATGCATTCGTAAACACAATTTTTTAGGAAAACAGGCGCATTAATTGAGTGGTTTTGCAAACTACAAGAATTGTTCCACCACTCACCATCTACCTTGGTTGGTGAGATTTTTGAATTGAGCCCTATAAACCGGAAAGGGGGTTTAACTAAGAAAAATGTTTGACCAAATCCATTCTTAAGAAATAAAACAGGACAGATGTACGTCTTGAAAATTTATTGCATGATGCAGGTTATGATATTGTTTCGAATCCTGGATCTTAAATTTCAGAAAATCCAAAAGTGAGCATAAATTCTTGAAACTGAGCATGGTCACTTGATATGGCACAAATATTACTTCGTAAGTTTTTTCTTCAATTTGAGATAGGTTTCTTATGACAAGTTGCACAAATGAAGAGCCAAGGTATTTTGGAACAAAGACATGTCATGTTAAGGCGAACGCTTTCACTATTGAAACCGTGGGCGTTTACGTGCTGCCACGAGTCCCCGCTTCTCATTGGCAGGTGTCGTCCCAGCAAGCATGTGAGTCGACGGGAGGCGTGCGAGCAGACCGTTGTGCCGGCTGTCAGGGAGGCATGCGAGCAGACCGCTGTGCAGACTCACCGGGAGGCGAGCCCTTTGACCAGGCTCTGCCGCCCACCCTCGTCCCAACTGCTCCCACTTTTAATGTCGCCGGCACCGCAGTTTAAAATCAACCCCGCACTACCCGGTATCGCTACAATCCTCTCTTTTCCTCTCCGATTCTCCTGTCGTCTACCTCCAACTAGCCTGACCTAAACGTAGGCCATGCCGCATCACGACGGTCTGCCCTTAGTGTTCCAGTTTCATGAGGAAGACACCCAGCCGGAGTCTCAAGAACATAAGGCGCTTTGGGACGAGCTTGAACTGGCCTTGCAGGAAGACGCCGCGCCTATCCCCGCTCCCATTCTGTCTCCCGTCGCCCCGACTATGCCAGCGCCCATCCCCGTCGCATTGATGGGCTGGGAGCCGCACATTGTCGCCGAGCTTGATGCCACGGGGTTCCACAAGGTCCCCATCGACTTTCACGCGCCCATGCACCTGCCAGCGCATGCGCCTGTGCATGCACTGACGCGCATGCCCGTGTCGGTGCCCGTGCACCTGCCAGTGCATGCGCCTGCATGTGCACTGACGTGCGCGCCCGTGCTGGTGCCCGTGCACACGAATTTCTCCGTCGCGTGATTGACAGCGCATGTCCCCGCGCGGGTGCCAGTGCCCCCCTCAGTGGCATGGATGGCCGTTGTCGGCCGCTTCCTTGCACAAACACCAGTCGCCTCCTCCCGCTAGTTGACTCGCTCTAAAGTCCAGAACATTTTGGCCTTCCTTGAAGCTAGGCCAACGTCCAGGAGTACGCCAACAACAGCGCAAGACGCCACCGTCGCCGTCGGTCAGTGGCCCGACGACACACAGAGCATGGCAGAGGATCCACTTCCCACCGCGAGACGCCCCCGCCACCGCCGTCTAATCTAAATTTGCCATGAAAAACGTTCGGATTGCCATGCTTAAAGTCTGAACTTTTATCATTTCCGTTTATTTTATATCGATCGTCGTATAATTTAAAGTCGGAGTCGGACTGAACGAAATGTATGCTTTGATCGATTGAATGTTCTGCTAGAGCCGTATCAAATTAAATATAAAACATCATCAAGCCACATGTATTCCTTATTGCTTCAATGTCGAGCGCTCAACATGTTTAGCGTGTAGTTAATTTCATGCCAAAAATAGTGCTAATCACATGACAACACGCAAATAATATCCTAGTAGTTAATATCCGCATGCACTTAATATACTTCCAAATTAACATGCATTGCACGTACACACTGACTAGTGCTGCTAGTACATGAAACTAGTGTTGTGACTTGTGAACGCGTCCAGATATGGTCAATGGCAACATCGTCCGCGAGTTCTTCCTGTTTGCCCGTGCGTTTAAACACAGAAGGGGAGGAGAGAGAGAGAGCACACATGGAACCCACCAGTAAGTGAAGGCGAATAGTACTAAAAATAATATTACATGTTATCCATTAATTAGGCTGTGGTAATATAAAAACATTATGTGAACAAAGGGGGTACAACAAACATTGCTATTCTACATATGTTGCCTACTGACGTGCGGCTTGAAGGCCCGGTCGCATGTTCGATCCTCGTCCTTTATTTTTTAATTTTTATATGGGTCCAAATTTGTTTCATGACATGTGGGCCCCTCGGTGTGTAGTTTGTAGCACTTTCATTTGTGGGTCGAAATTTGTTCCATTCCAAGTGGACTATCGGTGTGTAGATTTGTAGCTTATTTATAATAATTAAAGAGAACAACATAGTTTTTTCAATAATACCATGGTGCGACGTTGAAGGTGAGAAAGGACGTGCGAGAGAGCGATGACCGAGCCAGAGGGAAATCAACTAGGGGCGTTGCGTGGGTTGCAACGGTGTTTGGAGTAGTTGTGGGCCGAATGCTACGAAAATATAATCTAAACCGACCGGAATAAATGCCTGCACAAATTAATCCAAGGTTGGAGTGCCCCTCGCAATGTAAATAGATCCGGCTTTGCGAGGGATGGAGAGGTAGTAGCTTCAACGCGTGGAAGATACGGTGTGAGAAAGCGAGGTCAATCGAGAGACATATAGATAGATAGACTAAGTGAGTGTGGTCCGACATTCATTGAAGAAATATATATGCTCTGGAGAGATATTGTTCGACTGAGCTTGAGAGATGATCTAGTCACACACGTGTAGATATATTTTGTTCATGGGAGGAAGCAAGGTCAACCGATCACATAGGGGCCGTGCGATCGAAAGAGTGAGATGGGTTGGAGAGAGTGACCTAGATAGACGATGTCGTGAGAGAGTATACAATGTGAATAGGTCGAACTGGGCTCAAACATGGTGATATATCGTTTTTTTTCGAGAAAGAGCGAGGTCAATCGAGACATACGGATATATATATATATATATATATATATATATAGAGAGAGAGAGAGAGAGAGAGAGAGAGATTGAGTGAGCGTGGCCCACCATGAGGTCGAAAGAGTGGCGGCGGCTTGGATGGACTGACCTAGATAGACAATCTGCGTGAGAGAGTATAGAGTGTGTCGATCGAGGCCCGAACAGGGTGATATATCATTTGTGTGTGAAATAAAACAAGGTTAAACGAGACTCAGATAAAGAGAGCGAGATTGAGCGAGTGTGGCCCGCCGTGCGGAAGAAAGAGTGAGACAGTCTCGAGGTAGTGACCTAGATATACAATGTGCGTGCGTGCGCACGAGAGGTTGGGGGCAAGATAGGCAATGCATGTATTTAGCGCCAGAGGGTGAGAGGGAGAGGGGAGAGAGAGAGAGCACAGCATGGGGTGCAATGGCGGGTGTGTGAGGTAAATACATTTGGTAATAGGAGTGGAAAAAGGGATTGTGTAGTTGAGAGACTTAGAGATCGAAACATGGAGAGAAAGAATGAACGTGTGTTGGAAACCGGTACCTTGCTAAGGTGGTTAGGAGAGGAAGATTGACCGATACAGGAAGTATGTAGCGTTTGTGCGCGGGGGGGGGGGGGGGGGGGGGCTAAAAACAACATTTGGATGTACATAGTACGAGACTTAATATCGATGTTTCAATTCGGTGTACATTGTAAGATTTGAACCGAGGACCAGGCATACGGGTAATTATTTCGAATTCGTGCCATACTAAGTTTCACAAAGTTGACATTGACTCAATTTGTTGTGCTATTTTATAGGTCATATGTTTGAATCCATCCAAAAGTTTTCTCACTACCATGGTGTTCATCATATACATATGAATTTGTATTAAAAAAGTAGCGTGGATATAGTGAAATGCGAAATCCATGTTAGAATTGGAGATCGCTACGTGACACACACTCTAATTCAAGTAACTAACTACGTGACACACACTCTAATTCAAATAACTAATTATGTGACACACTCTAATCCACGTTAGCATGGGTACCGTTTCGATTTTTTTTCAAATAACTCCTCATTAATTAATTTATAGTACTCCCTCTGTTCACTTTTATAAGACCTTGAAGACATTTCAGACAATGTGCAAAACAGTTCATTTTAAGTTGTCTGAAACGACTTACAAAAGTGAACGGATGGAGTATCTCGTTTCGAATGACTAATTATTGCAAGGAAAACACGGGCATGGTAATACATACAGATTCATTTGCAAATGAAAGAAGATTCGTTTCGTTTGCATTCTCAAATGTAGGCGCACCAGGCAGACCAGGGTCATGTCGGGGTGGACGCTCTTCGGTGCCTTAAAGGCAACTGCCCTTGGGTGACTAACATGTGGTCCAACCACCTGTTGGGCCCACATGTCATGGACACAAAGGCAGGTGCCTTAAGGCACCGAAGCATAGTCCTGTCGGCATGGTCGCGTGTGTCGGACGGACACGTAGCACCCAGCCACCCCCCCCCCACAAAAAAGACGACAACAATATAAGTTCGCGCTTCCATGTTTCGGATTGAAATATCTGGCGGCCCCAATTCCAGCCCTGCAAAATCTCTCTTCGCCACCATCCCCTTCCGCGCCCAGATTGCTCAAATCCCTAGTTCGCCGCCATCCCTCGAATCGCCCCTCGTCTCATCTCTTTCCCCACCATTCCCCACCTCTGTGCTGAACGACGACGATGAAGACGACGGTCGCGCTTCACCATCGCACCGGAGCTACCTCATCTACGCCCTCGTCCACCGCACCGGGTGGTCCACCGACAACGTCGGCCGCCGCAACCGACGTGCCTCACAGACACCGAGTTCAACTGCATCAGGTGTGCTTCACCGACGTCGTCTCCCAGCTCACCGGGGCTACTTCACCGAGCACATCATCGCACCTTCGCCCCCCCCCTGAGGCCATTGGGGCTTCATCAACGGCCTCGTCCACCGCATCGTAGCGCTCCGCTGCCACTCAAGATCTGCATCCGTGCGCGGCCATCCAACGCCAGCGCATCACCCTCAACGGCTCTGAAGTGACCCGCACTCTAGCTAGGCGAGCAAACGCCAGCCCGAACTAGGTATCCACACATCACTCCCTTATGCATTGTTCCGACGTTGTTTGGATATACTTTCACTGCTCTCTTAGCTTACACGCCTATGCAACTTTGACTTTAACTCTTATTTCTTCTGGAGATATCATCTGAAACAAGCAAATCCATTTTTTAGCGAAGCATGATGGCGCTACGGGATCTGGTACACATCCTGCAGACCCGTATAACCTTGCAAGTATCTGTCCTCCAGTACAACATCAAGGTCGATTCTTCGTATTTGATCAACCATTCGCCATGTCAAAAATGCAGATGGGGATGCAAGGAGCACAAGGCCTGCACATCCAAGCAAGTGGTAATATGGACTTGTACATGGAACATCCCAAGCGCAAGCAGAGCTGCAGTGAGCCTATACAACGAGCTAGCGTAAGTCCCTGCATTTCATTTAATTCATGCTGGCATTCGTGTATGATTTGTGTGCAGTGGCTGATCCACGAATTCAAGTTACCAGGGGCGAACATTTAACTTAAAAAATACGAAGGCACTTGCACTCCGGAAATCAACATAACTTGAGAAATGTGAAGCTACATGCACTTTGAAAACCATCTAATGATCCAAAGTAGTTCAGATTATAAACACTAAATGATGCAAGCACCAAAAAACACAAAATGCAACATGGTGTACAAGGACTACAAACATGGTCTGTACCTGCTTGAATTATTTGTTCTCTGGCTGAAAATATCGAAGTGTAATTCCACGTATAACTAGTGCACAAACTGCATATCAATATATCTATCCTGCACAAGTATGCCAATAGTTTCAAACAACATATTAGAAAAGTATTTATGCTATGTTGTCATGATCCCTGGAATTTCTGGTAGATGGCCTCGAGGTTTCCTCAAGCTATGAAAATGCACTATAATTTGCTTGTCATCAATGACTGCAAATCTCTGTCTCTCTCAACATAGTAGATCATCATTAGACACTAAATCCTTCAATGAGCTTGCAAAATGCTTGCATTAGATCCCTCATTAGACACTATATGTTCATCACCAGGAGCATGTAAAATGTTTGCATCAAATCCTTCATTAGCAGTCTGTTCATTAGACACTTCAGGCTCAAGAACAACATGATATTGCATGTTTGCACCAGAAACTTGATTAGATACATCAGATTGAGTCAGTTCAGTATTGATTGGGGGAGTTATAAAATAAGTAGAAATTGGTTTCATTTTCTCATAGATTCCCTACATACAAGCAGTTTTACAACACCGTCAGGTTTAACTATTGGCCAGAAATTGAAGAGTTGAATTAGATATAATCAGGGATGTGATGTACCTGCTCGTTGCACATGCTACTCTTGCAAGTTGCGACTGTCCGTTTGCGCAAGCTCGATGCCATGCCCGTGTTGCCGCCGCTGCCTCCCACACAGGCTACACCCAGGGTTGGATCTCCATCTTCTTGTCCTTCCGTTCGCTTGCAGCCCGGCGACCGCCCTCCAACGAGGGCGCAAGGAAGTGTTGTGTCGGTCTGTCCAGCAGCGGCTAGGTTAGGAGCGAACCAGACTGGAGGCTGGAGCGAATGAATTGGGATTTTTCCTGCTGTTGATCAATATGGGAGGCGCTCGTATGGGCCGAGAGCCTGCTATAGGGCCTGCCTTGCACTTACATTATTGGCCCATCCAAATTGAAACATTTTTCTTCATTTTTTACATTGCCTGCTCGTGCGTTGGGACGAACAAAACTAGTGTGGGCCAACCTGGACGACTCAAACTAGGTGCACACATTCCAGCCACCTGAGGCGGCCGCCCATACCAGCCCCTATGGTGGCGTCGCCCCTTTTTGCGTGTATGATCGGATAGTGAAAAATATTCCGGTGGTGCTTTTGATTTACCCACAGAATGGTTGAATTGCTTGTTTCTATGAATTGAGTTCGCCAATAATGTGAAGGATGCCAGTCTTTTCATCCTATTGTAGATTGCTTAGATCTCGATATGCCAAAAGTAATCGCATGAAATATACAGTAAAAGTCAGTGTGATGTGTTTGGCTACAACTAGTCTGACTACGCGTCCTCATTTAACATAAGTAGAAATTGGTTTCATTTTCTCATAGATTCCCTACATACAAGCAGTTTTACAACACCGTCAGGTTTAACTATTGGCCAGAAATTGAAGAGTTGAATTAGATATAATCAGGGATGTGATGTACCTGCTCATTGCGCATGCTACTCTTGCAAGTTGCGACTGTCCGTTTGCGCAAGCTCGATGCCATGCCTGTGCTGCCGCCGCTGCCTCCCACACAGGCTACACCCAGGGTTGGATCTCCATCTTCTTGTCCTTCCGTTCGCTTGCAGCCTGGCGACCGCCCTCCAACGAGGGTGCAAGGAAGTTTTGTGTCAGTCTGTCCAGCAGCGGCTAGGTTAGGAGCGAACCAGACTGGAGGCTGGAGCGAATGAATTGGGATTTTTCCTGCTGTTGATCAATATGGGAGGCGCTCGTATGGGCCGCGAGCCTGCTATAGGGCCTGCCTTGCACTTACATTATTAGCCCATCCAAATTGAAACATTTTTCTTCATTTTTTACATTGCCTGCTCGTGCGTTGGGACGAACAAAACTAGTGTGGGCCAACCTGGACGACTCAAACTAGGTGCACACATTCCAGCCACCTGAGGTGGCCGCCCATACCAGCCCCTATGGTGGCGTCGCCCCTTTTTGCGTGTATGATTGGATAGTGAAAAATATTCCAGTGGCGCTTTTGATTTACCCACAGAATGGTTGAATTGCTTGTTTCTATGAATTGAGTTCGCCAATAATGTGAAGGATGCCAGTCTTTTCATCCTATTGTAGATTGCTTAGATCTCGATATGCCAAAAGTAATCACATGAAATATACAGTAAAAGCCAGTGTGATGTGTTTGGCTACAACTAGTCTGACTACGCGTCCTCATATAACATATGAAGGACGCACCATCTTACCAGATTAACCATTCGACTTACCCATGCAGTGTGGGAAGAAAGAAGTATTGGGACTGCGTATCCAAGTAATTGATGCCATGGACTCCTTTGTACAACCTTGTAAGTGAAAAAGAAGTTGCAGTGTGCCTGTACAAAGAACTAGTGTAAGTTCAGTTACCTGCTTCTCGGAATTTTAGTTAGCCACTTATTGTAAAATTGTTCAATTATGTTGCTTGGCTTAATTTAGTTTGCTACTGATTACATAATGGCACAGCATGTTAATCATATTGTAGACTGCGCCTATCTATGTGTTTGATACTTACTGTTAAGAATTACCTGTTTGCCTTAACTTAAATATCTACTTGTTTGTTTAACTGCTCTGCTGCTGCAACAGCGGGTAACAATGATGTTAATAACTACTGTACTTTTCAGAATCCAATTGAAACTCTTTAATTCCTTGTTTGTTTAACTGGTTTGCTGTTATAACTCCCAGTTGAGATGTTTTGCTAACTTCCACTTTTCTTAATCCAATCGGAACTTTAATGGCAAAACAGGTTAGCCCAAGATCAAAGAGTGAGGTCCCCATGGACGTTGCATTATCCCACAGCAGTGACACCGGCCCAATCGTGCATTATGAATTGCCAACTGCTGATGCTCTAGAGGCTAAACTAGTGGTAGAAAGAGGTAAATTAAATTCCTACTCAGTAAATCATAGGTGAAATGTTCTTTCCATAGTTGAATAATCTTTGTGTTGTCTGTTCATGTAATCAATCAAACCATTTGTTTTAAAGACCATGTAATAATTGTTTTTGTTGGTTTGTAATATTATTTGAGCACAAGTCTGTATTAATTGATAAGACTTAGAGACATTTCATTTGGATTGCTGTGCCAGACCTACAAATATGCCAATCGGGCTGAATGTGTATTCAGCAATAGTAGTAGTATAGATGGACCATAAGTGGCATGCATCGGAAAGGGCCAAGATGCTGGCTAAAAAAAGGATGCTGTTGTAGCCAAAAAAAAAGTACAGCGGCCTGGCTTATGTATGTTAGTTGATATTATTGATCCATATACTCTATAAGTGTTTATATGTCTGTTAGTTCTGTACATTCTTGGTTGATTGACTCAGTATTTGAATCTTGATACATCGCTTGTGTACATATCTAAATGGGAGTACACATTATGTTGCGTGTGACATTTGAGTTGGACATGAAGTGTTCCAAATATTCGAATTCACCTTAAACTGGATTCTAGTTTCTGAATTTCAGTATCGGCATTTGTAAACCATATTCATATATGACAGTGGTTTTTCTTTGTCGTCCTTTTGAAGATATATAAAAACACATAGAATGATTTATAAAGATTCATATAGGAATACAAAGTGGATTCGAATTTAGTTGCGAGGGTAAACGTGGATGCTTATTGTCCCAAAATTCAAAAGAAGCAGCAAAATGTCCACTCCCACGTCGGCTGCCTGAAGCCAAGTGTTTGGGAGATGGAAATTACTATCTACCCATTACACGGACAATCCATCGGCCCGATTTACACTGCTCTAAATAGGGGTAGGTTAGTAACTTTAATTAGACGTGGCACGACCTCCTCTGAGCCCATTCCGACACGGTGGGCGTCAAACATGGGCGGCAAAACACATTTGATTCAAGCTCGTCCAAAAGACCTCTGTTTCTCCCTCCATTCCCCATTTATACACGGTGGGCGGCAAAACAAACTCGACTCGGCCGAAATTGATGTAGGCAAATATTTTCAATAGGGGCAGGTTTGTAACTTCACTCATACGTGACACAACCGCCCTACCTGTCAGCCCCGTTCATACACCATGGGTGCCAACCATGGGCGCCAACCACCCTCTCCTCGCCTGAAATCGCTCTGGGCAAATATTGGCGAGATGCGAGATTACCGTCCTATCCCCAACCAATGAGACGTCCAAATTTTAAACGGGGGCTAAGTTCGTAACTTTCCCATATTTCAGACAGGCGCGTCCCAAAAACATGGTTCCCCGTACCTCTCCCTCCATTTTCCCATTCATACACCATCCGTGCTAGAACACCCCATCCCCACAGCAGCCTCCGTCCGCCACCCCATCCATCGCCGCCGTCCTCCACCACATCCATCGCCACCATCCTCCACCATGTCAGAGCGCCTACCAAGACCGCGTCGTCCACTGCTAGAGATGGACGTTTCTCATCCACGACGATGGACCAATAGCCTTGCATCGCATCCTCTCGCTTCATTTGCGTCGTCGTCCTCTTTGTCGGGGCCTCTCACACGACCTTATCTTCCACCACAATGGGACTTATCCCCCGATGCACCCGTCTACCATCGCAGATCTGCTTTAACGCCACCGACAGCCATCGCACCCCCGATGCTTACACGGCGCCGCAAGAGAGGTGGTACTTCGTATCTCCTCAACTTTTTGATCTCAACCAGAAAATAGATCTTAACTTGGTTACTCTGCTTTCTTTTCAGCTCTTAGAATTTAGTTCTTAGTTCGAAGCAAACAATGGATGCTAAACATCATTTCTCCGGTTTGAAGCTTCAAATCTGCCATGGCACAGCCATAATACGGTTTAATTGATCATGCTTAGGGTTTAATTGATCATGTTGGTTCCGTGGTGGTTTCTTTAATAGAAATCGGAGGGGAAACCCTCTTTTGCTAAAAAAATATGCTTAGAGTTTCCCCCTTTTATGATCACTATACGATCAGAATACGTGCTTCGTGTCATAATAACACTGCTCCACCCATCAAGCTAAACAAGCTTAGATGTTCAAATACGAATCTGATATTATTAAAACAGAGTTGTTTAATTGGTCAGCTAAATGTTCCTAAATTAGTTTCGAAAATGCATGTTCGCCGCTCGGGTGTGTATCTCTACAGGGTGCCCACGGTGGGCCGGCCCACCCTGGGATTTTGGGTCGTCCCAGGCCCCGATTCCCCTCTGTTCTGCTGCGCGCTTCCGATCTCTACTCGCCCCCAGCCGCCTGCCTCGCCGGCGACTTGCCGTCCCCGGACGGCATGACTCTAGGAGGAGACGCCGGACTAACAGGAGGCCAGGAGCCGCTCGCCCAACAGCGTCACCGCTGCCCGGGCGCGCCGCCGTGCCTACCTTCCCAGTCCGTTCAGGGCTCAGGCGTGCAGCACCCACCAAGCCAACCCGATTTATCCTGAGATACGTCCTCAACACTCAGCAGCCACTCCTCATCACCCATTTTCTAATTGATTCATTACTCATTAGGCAGGACTGTCATTAGGGTTTGTTGTGTGCTCAGTGCTACCTACACTTAATGGTTCAGATGTATTTCGGTAATCTTTAGTACCTCTAAAGTTCACAGGGTTTTCAAAATTCCGGCCCTCGGAACAGAAACTAGTCATTTTGGATTGTTGGTCGTAGTGACATTGACCCAGATTACTACTGCAAGCCAGGTTTGTTGACAATTTTACTTGTCTTTCTTACTCATTCGATATAATATCCAATTATTCACGTCGATTAGTTGCAAACAATAAGTGCTAGACAAACTTCTTCATTCAGATTTTGGACGGTCTCTTACTGCAGTTACAATTCTGCATACTTGTCCTAATAAGCTCACAAGTAAATGATTGATTCACTACATCTATGCTTGCCTTGTCATATTTGTTGTCAATATTCTTTTAGGGTGGACCACCCTGTTTCTAAATACTGGAACCGTAGACATGAGTGAATAGTATTTCTCTATGTGATCTCTTCCATCATGTGTGGGTAACGAACACTGCATTGTATAGAAAGAAAGTGTCATTTCCAGCTTTTACATAGGTTTCGATCTTTTACATGGAATACAATCTGCCTACTTGCTTTGTGTCGCACTACCAACACTCCACCCTTGAAGCTAAACATTACGCCACTCATAATTGCTTAGTTTATTTGTTCAAATACGAATTTCATATGATTCTAATGTTCCTACTTCAGTTTTGAAATGTGTGCCTGCCTGTTATAGAGACATAAGGGGTTTGTATTTCTGTGTGTGGTCTGGTCAGCACGGTTGGGGAGGTGAACTTTGCATATGCAGGGGTTTATAGGGAGACACTCTCCGAGTTGAATCCGCAATGCATTCCATAGATAATCTGACTACTTTTTATGTTTTCATGAATCTCAGATTCTGAACAGCATCATAATGATTATGAGCTTGCGCGCATGAAAAGAATAAAGCAGAACAATGCCATGGCTGTCAAACTTGGCATTAAGGGACTGAAATCAAGTCTGGATGCAATGCAATGCAAACGCTCTCCACCTACAGATTCATGCTCAGAATATGATCCTAACAGTGATTCTGAGCTAGAGGGAGACCTAAGTCAATGTAGCTCCCTAGTGGAGGAGTCAGAGGAAGATGCCCTATCTTATTCACCCATCAAGGTACTTGCTCTAACTTTCCAAGGTTACATTGCTCGCACATATCTTGCAACTGATGCTTTGCATTGCTTCTACTTTGTTGAACTGCCATTAGCTTAGTTTACACATCGTGTATGTGAATACGCCCTGCCTATCCATTTTCAGTACATATTCCATCTGTCATCATACCATATTTATCCATTCAAATGTGTTCTTGTGTATCAGACGTTCAAAAGGAAGAGGGCGATTGCTGATCGTGGAGGAGCACAAGCAAAGTATTTGGAAAAGGTAGTGGCACCTGATAAATCAAATAGCCCATTAGGTGTAGTTGCAATATCACCTGACCCACAAAATACCCCAACTCTAGCAGACTCTAGCCCTACTACACTGGTCATTTCTGATGCCCCAACTCAGCAGACCCCAACTGCAGCAAACAGTATGATTATGCCAGTTGACATAGCACCAGCTGTACGACGCAAAACCCCCATTCCAGCAAAGAGTACACCAAATCCAGTTGCCAAATCCCTTTTCGAACCAGAGAGAGCCCCAATTGCAGCAAATAGGACCCCTGTTCCATTTCTTCCCAGTTTAGAAGACGAAGCTTATGTTGTTGTCAGGAACTTTGTGCGCATCTTTCCTTCATGGAAAGATTATACCGCAGACACAGAACAATTTCCAGTCTTCCTCCGCAACTTACGCGTAAGTAATGTACTAATGTTATTCATGGTCATTACTGCATATGTTTCTGCTGACAGAAGACACAAGATTTCATTCTTTTAAATAGGCGAGGAGCAAACTGGATTGTGATGACGAGCAAGAGTTGGTTGCGCTTTTCAAGCACTCGTTGATGAAGTATCGTTCCTACCTGAGGCAAGCGCACTTCGATGGCAAGCCTCTGAACGAAATTTCTGTAAAGTCTCCGGTGCTACATTTATCCGACGGTGACTGGAATAATCTTGTTACACATTGGTCTCGGCTGCAGCGTAAGGTACTGTCTATGATATCACATCACAATTTGAACTACATTTCTGCATTTGCCTTAATGTCTCACTTGTACGAAAACTGTTAGCAGAAGAACATTCGTTCTCAAGGGACCACAGAATCTCGCAACTATACTGCACACTGCATTGCTCTTGTGAGTACCTCTTGCCCTGTATGACCATACTTACTTTCATAGTTGTTTGATTATGTAGCATCACTGCACATGTTAGCCTCGTAATCGTCCATTTGGTGGACATTATAAGATCCGTATGGACTCTTACACAAATTTAGAATCAACCCAATGCTTTTGAAGAGGTTTAGCTCTGCAGTCCTCTTGTAAGGACTGAACATGGTCTATCACTGTACTTACATTAACAGCTACTCCCTCCGTCCCATAATATAAGAACGTTTTGTACAGTACACCAGTGTTCAAAACACTCTTGTATTATGGGAAGAGGGATTGGTTCATTTTGTAGCATTCTGCATCTTATCTCCCTCGCCCACCATTTACTAAAAAAGATCAGATCTATATTTAATCTTACCAACAAGTAGAATACACAGACAATGCCAGTGCAGAAGTGTAGCCCATTGCTCTTGTCAGTACATTTTGTCCTGTAACGCTTGTACTTCCAGGGATTGGTAGTTGATTATGTAGCATCAATCTGCATCTTATCTTCATTATCCTCTATCCCTTCCAGTATTATCATATCTATAATTACTCTCTACAAAATGTAGAGTACAGGCAATGCTTATGAAGAAGATTCTGTGCTGAAATTCTTGAGTTATCCTTCCCTTGACATGGAGAAGGGCATTATAAAGCCGGTGTTAACTGTTAATGTAAGTCAGTCCTTCTAAAGCCTTTATCCTCAACTGCTGTTTAATTTGCTCATACTCCCTATCGTTTACTGCTGTTTAGTTTGTTGTTTCTACCAAAATGCATGTTCGTAAGAACCGTAAGTTCTAAGTTTTACTTGTAAAACCAAATTCCTTATTCATACCATGCACATTACTTAATACTCCCTATATGTATGCTTGGTTTTGTGGATCTATAATCCAGTGTGTGGTGAAGCAGCCCACGTTTGCACCTTGTCATCTCCTGTTTTATCTTACTGATGTGGCTGATGATATGAACAACATGCCATGCACATTATCCAAAATAGATACAATGATTTTCTTTGCCCTTCATCTATGCTTGTTATGTTGACATGGTAATCCAGTAGTGTGGTGAAGCTCCCCGCATTATGAACAATGCCAAATTATGCTATTGATATTTTGAACTTACTCTTTATTTTCTAATTTGAAATTGGATAGAATTGACAGAACAGTTATCATCTTTGTTTATACACGTGCAAAACCTGTCATCTCTCTGCTTTGTTTCAGGGTGATATGCCTGATGGCATGCACAAGTCTGCTGAAGGCTGTGAGACAAACCCAACATATATTGCAGCAAAGAAGGCAAAACATCTTGAAGATAGCGAGACAACCCCAAAGTCTTGTCTTGATGCAGTGTTCAAGTTACTTGAGACTAACAGTCAGACAAGCTCACATAATTCATTGTCTGAATCAGTTCGACTTCTTCAGTCCCAAGTTCTAGCAGAAAGGCATTCTGCTACTCAACCTCGACTTGAAGTCCTATCTCTAAGAAAGATTGCGGAGAACACCAATGAGAACCTCATCGCTAAACAGCTACACCTGGAAGCTATGACCGACATGCTAGGCAGGTCTCACAGCCTTGCTCAGCAGCTTGCGCAGCAGTTCTCCCGCAAGGCTCACCTTTCTTGAACTGTCTTGGAAGTGGTCTCGGTTCAGTATTATTTTGTTACGCTGCAATGGTGCCCAGTTTTTGTAATCTGCTTCTTCGTTGCGCTTTATGATCACTGGTGGCGAACTTCGATGCCCAGTGGATGTAATATACCTTAAATCCTTTATTGTATAGTGTAGGTTTATTCTTAGTTACTATGCTGTAATTTCTTTATTGTATAGAGTAGGTTTGTTCTTAATTCCTACTAGTTACTGCCATCATTCGCTATCTGAAAAAAATCAGATGTAGTCGACCGGGCCGAAACATTCGACTCTAACGGGCCAGGTTTTTAGCGGGCCACAATTGGGCCGGCCTGCGTCTTTCTTGGGCCTGAATGATTGGGGCCTTCACACATTGCGCCAGGCCCAAACTTACACCGGCCTATATTTTAGTTGGGCCTTTTGTCGACCCAGCGCTTAGTTTGGCCCAGGTAGCGTTGGGCCATTAACAGGCTGAATATTGTACTGGCCCGCTACGACCGAGATGAAACCACGGGCCTTTAGCAAGCCAAAATGCATGTTGGGCCTCAATTTTCACTATTCGTCGATGGGCCTTCAGCAGGCCGAAATGTAGACCGGGCCGTTATGGGCCCAGTTAGCTCACGGGCCGTTTCCAGGCCGAAACATATCTCGGGCCTTAGTTGGCCCACTGATATCATGGGCCTTTAAGAGGCCGAAAGCTTAGTACAGGCATCAACGGGCCGAATTACGCGACAGGCCTTTAACAGGCACAGAGTCACATTGGGCTTAACTGTTGTCACCTTTAGCATGGGCCGTTAGTGGGCCCGATGTCCCGTCGGACCATATATGGCCCATGGGCTGCACGGGCCATTCCCAGGCCGAAAGTCACACCGGGTTGAAATGGGCCCATGTCTACATCAGGCCTCTAACAGGCCAAAAGTCACTGGGATGTAGTTGGGCCCGAATATTCGGCGAACAATTAATAGGCCAGATCTGGCTTCGGGCTGCAAATGGGCCCAAATATTGGGCGAATAATTAACGGGCCAGATCTGGCTTCGGGCCGTAAATGGGCCCAAATATTGGGCGAACAATTAACAGGCCAGATCTGCTTTCGGGCCGTAAATGGGCCTTTATTAAGCAGGCCGTTATTGGGCTGGCCCACTAGTACCTGATTAAGTTCTACGGGCCTTTGACTGGGCCGGCCTTTTTAACCTATATGGGCCTCTATTAGGCCCAGCCACGTGTCGACGTACCATAGGCATGTCTCCTCCAATGGACGGGCGACATCTGGCCCACTTACGAGCTGATAGGTGTTCCCTTCGGCCAATCAGAATTTTACACGTGGAAATTTCCCATTGGTCGGGGCTGTTAACGGGTTATCGGATCCAAAATCCGACCCGATAGCTTAACGGCGTTCTGTTATGGTGGATGCCACGTGTTGGTCACCCTTGACGAAATCACTTCTGTGACGCGCGATTTATCGTCATGGAAGTGGACACTTCCGTGATGATAATTTTGGTAATGTCATGGAACACTTCTATGACAGCACAGGTATGACTATCTTGATTCTGTCAAAAATTTGTCATGGATGTACATGCATGACAAAAAACGCGACCTACTGTGACAAACACGTATCATCACGGAAGTGTATTTTTTTGTAGTGCGTGAACCTTGTAGGCTTTAGAGCACCGCACGATGCAACACGCCTCATTTTGGTCCTCAGGGAGTTCTTGCCTATTTAGGTAGCCTAAGGACAGTTCTGTCCATGGGGCGATGACAGCCATAATTACGTGGGCTGAAGGTGTTATTTCGTTGGCGGAGCCTCCAATTACGTCAGATTGTTCGGGATCTGGGGTTGTGTTCGGATCCGGACTGGTATTGCCTGTCTCCCCTTCCCATACCACGGATGGCTTGAACAGCCTTTCCAGGAAAATATTAGGTGGGACAGGGTCGCGCTTAGCGCCGATGCAGGCAAGGATATCCATCACTTGATTGTTTTCTCGGACCACGTGGTGGAATTCGAGCCCCTCAAACTGAGCTGACATTTTAATGAACTCAGATTGAGTTCATTAACCGAGAAAAGGTGGCTGGAGCGTTGGTTAAACCGAAGGACATGACGGTGTACTCGTATTGGCCATAACGAGTAACAAAGGCCGTTTTAGGAATGTCCCCGTTTCTGATTTTGATTTGATGGTAGCCCAACCTCAAATCCATCTTGGAGAAGACTGAGGATCCAGCGAGCTGATCATACAGATCGTTGATCCTGGGAAGTGGATATTTGTTCTTGATTGTGACCAAATTGACAGGTCGGTAATCTACAACCATCCGGTCCGTGCCATCCTTCTTCTTGACGAATAGGACGGGGCAAGCCCACGGAGATGAACTAGGGCGGATGAAACCCTTTTTCAAGGATTCATCGAGTTGTTTCTTAAGCTCGGCTAGTTCTAGGGGTGCCATCTTATAGGGTCTTCTAGCAATCGGAACGGTTCCTGGAATGAGGTCTATTACGAACTCAACATCCCTGTCAGGTGGGACACCTGGCAATTCCTCTGGAAAGACATCCGGGAAGTCACGGACTACCGGAACGTCCTCAAGGTCTGGCAAGGGGCTGGCGTTAAGAGAATATAATTGTCGCTTGGCTATTCGGGTCAAGACATTAACTATCTTTCCCGAAGGATGGGTGAGTTGAACAGTCCTAGAGAAGCAATCAATTTGGGCATGATGAGCTGACATCCAGTCCATACCCAGAATGATATTAATATCTGAAGATTTAAGGGCTATCAAAGATGCAAGGAAAACAAGTCTGTCGACTTGGATCTCATTTCCATAACTTACCCTAGAGGTCTGCCATCTAGACCCAGGGGTAGAGATTTCCATAGTGGATGGCATGTCACAGAATGCAACGTTATGCAAACGAGCATAATTTTCAGATATAAAAGAATGAGAGGCTCCTGTATTGAAAAGAACAGATGCCGGGTGGCAATTAACAAGAAGCGTACCGAGAACGACGTTGGGATCCTCTTGAGCTTCTTCGGCAGAGACACAATTGACATGGCCACGTGAAGCGGTGACCGGTTTAGCATGAAACACTTTTCCTGTCGGCTTGCCACGGCCAACAGCTTTAGCAGATTGATTGGGGTTGGTCTGGGGACACTCACACATATAATGACCAGATTCCCCACACTTGAAACAAGTCACGGAACTGGTACGTGGAGGAGCATTATTGGTTGGACCCCCATAGGGCTTGGCTGGGGCAGACTGTTGAACGGGGCGAGGCGCCTGGAAAGATGGCCTCGGTGTGAATCTGGGTGGCAGGGCGGTGTTGGGTACCCACACGCGGCGCTTCTGAGGACCAGCACCGGATGAGGAACCCATGTCACGTCCATGCTTGCGTGTTGCGTCATAGTCAGTCTGACCAGTTTCAGCACTGATGGCTTTGTTGACGAGTTTCGAAAAAGATGTGCACTCATGCAGACGGAGGTCGCGGCGAAGCTCAGGACTAAGGCCCTTACGGAACCTTGCTTGCTTCTTGGCGTCAGTAGAAACTTCCTCAGTTGCATATCGGGCGAGCTTACCAAACTCCCTGCTATAGGCATCCACAGAAAGTCGGCCTTGGGTGAAGCTGCAAAATTCTTCACGTTTACGGTCCATGAGACCCTCCGGAATGTGATGTTCACGGAAAGCCTCGCTGAATTCAGCCCAAGTTGTGACATGGCCCGCTGGGCGCATAGCTCCATAATTCTCCCACCATAGACTGGCGGGGCCTTCAAGATGATATGCAGCAAAGGTGACCTTGTCAGCCTCCGCTACCAGCACGGAACGCAGTTTGTGAGAGATACTGCGAAGCCAGTCATCAGCGTCGAGAGGCTCGACGGAGTGGTGGAACGTGGGTGGATGCAATTTGATAAAATCACTGAGTGACACCACGTTAGCCCTCTGATGGTGTGCTGTATTCTGTTCTATACGCTCCAACAAACGGTTTGTCTCCCGCTTGTTTCTCTCAGCTTCCATCATCACCTCGGCTAGTGAAGGAGGATGAGGCAGATTTTCATTCCTGGCTTCACTGCCTTCGGCCTGCTCTTGGGAAGCAGGGTTAGCGCGCGTGTTGACCATCCTAGGTAGACAGGACAATGATTTAGTCAGGATGGTAAAATTCCGACATAGGATACATAATATAAGGAATAACTCGAAATGCAAGATGATCATCCGTATGACATGGTAGTTACAGAAACTGCTTCTTTATTCCATCGTCATACACACCATACAGGGTTTAGTACAAGACCAAACAAAGTACTATTACGGTGAAAAGAGGATTACATCTCATCGGAGGCATTCCAAGCTCCTATACATTATTTTTCTACATCTCCGGAAAGAGTACAAACTAGGTCATATCCCACGAGTCACGTAGGACGATAGACGACACAGCTAGTGCGAACTAGTGATACTACTACTAACTCAGACCGATCCGTAGTAGTCCTCGTAGAAATCACCTCCATAGCCTGGAAGTTCAACATGATCATCCGGGAACAGACGGTCTCGCGGAGCTTGTGGACCATAGGGGCTAGGATGAGGCCTTGGACCAGCAAACGGTGGCCTGCGGGGACCGCGAGGTGGGGTGATGCCTCCTACATCACGCCAAACCATCATGTCCGGCAGAGCAGATCTCACTGGATAGAGATCGCGCATATCTGAAAATCCAGCTTGCACCGCCGGTGCGAACCGAGTCAAAGTGGCCCAGTGGTCAGCACGGGTATTGAAGAGCTCTAACCTCAAGGCCCGATTTTCACGGTCTTTATCCTCGAGCATCTCAGCAGTGGTGCGAGTCCGTGAATCCTCCTGAGTGGAATCAGCATAGATAGCCTGGAGATACCCTTGTGCTCCCGGAAGTGATCCTGGCATATACCGGAAGTCAGAGTCCCGAAATAAACCAGATCTGACTCGCATAATGGTCATCATAGAGTAGGCGGCATCCTGCACAGCCATCTCGATAGTAACCCCGAGTCCATAGGAGCAGTGAAGAGGCTCAGTGGATCCAGGATAAGATGGAAATATCCTGACAGTGCAGAGATACTGGCTTTGATTGAAGTCCCGGAATTGCTCCTCGACCGTGTACTCAGGATACCAGCGGTATCCAGCCTCAGTCATTACCCTGACCAACTTAGCAGTATGGCCGGGTACATCTAGGCATCGAGTCAGGCGAACCACTTGATTGAGGTCGCGAGTGGCCATCTGAAAGCACAATCATAATGCAAAGGCATTAGAATTTCTAGCAAAATTTCGGCAGCATAACAGCTGTAAATGCTCAAAAAGGATATTGAGACATTTGACAAAGGATTTCGTACACACTCAACATCATCACATCAAAGTTCTGGAACCATCCTAACAACATAATGTGGTAGTAGAACTGAACTAGGCTTGTAACCATCAAACCTATAAGGTACTACTGATTAGTAACTCGTGATCCTGATAGAGAGAGCAGATCCTAATTCCTTAACCCCCGGTAGAAGAATGGACTGACTCAGATCAGAAAGTCATAAGGTATAAGGAGTAAAAAGAGCCTTACGTTCCATCCCACAAACAATTCCCCTACATATAACTAAAGAATTTCTAGACTCAACATCGACCAGTTTGGCTTGGAGAACCTACAGGCAGTCCGGCTCTGATGCCAACGCTGTCAGGACCCCGACTCGATGTCACATCGATCTAGCTGGTAACACCTCATATCACTTTGCGGCCTCACGCACGGTATCCCCACGGGTGTCGTCTTACCTTTTCCCGGGACCGTTTGCGCCTTTTGGCTCACGTATATGATAGTGTCGCTAGCATCCATATGATAAAGAGCCCGGGCTGACATGACTAGTCGTAAACCCAAAGTGGCACAGACTTACAGGGACAGGCATCCATGACCCAGCTTCGAACGTGTCGGTCATCAGCAAGTGGGTCCGGGCTGTAGCACTGGGCTAGCAGGACTCCGGTAAACCGGGCTGTAGCGGGCTAACAGGACTCCGGTACTCAAAGCGTGACATTTCCCCGAAGGGACAGACACAGGAATGAAGAAGGACACATGCCGGCCAGCCTAAGTGTTCCAGAGCAGTAGCAAGCTACCATGGCTCAGCTGTAACACTAGGAGACATTTCCCGGTAAGAGAGGCTACTAAAGATAAACAACTAGATAGTCAGATCCCACACATACCAAGCATTTCAATCATACACACAATATGCTCGATATGTGCAAATACAACGAAGCATCACAACATGACTCTATGACACAAGTACTTTATTTAAGGCTCAGTGAGCCATACATAACATACACAAAGGTACGGGTCTCACGACCCCACATACAAGTCATACAGTCATACAAACCAGCAGCGGAAATAACTTGTCTGGGTACAGACAACTAGTAAAATAAAAGAGGCTTGGAAAGCCTAGCTATACTACGTGGTCCATCACAAGCTCAGGGTCACCACCTGGGTCTTTAGCCTACTCGTTGATGTCAACGTCTACATAGAACCCATCAGAAGGGGTTGCAGCGTCTTCTGTAAAAAATGTAGATTATAGCAACATGAGTACAAAGGTACTCAGCAAGACTTACATCAGATCCTACATACATGCATAGTATCAAGAAGGGTTGGTGGAGTTATTGCAGCAAGCCAGCTTTGACTCTTGGCTAGACTATCCTACGATACTCCAACTTGAAATGGTTTTGCGCACACGAGTCCACTACTCACCACTTCAATACACTACCGAGGATCCACCTCCGTCTTCCTACGGAAGAGCCATCCTCGGCACTCACGCTTATCTTGAGGCTTTTAACAGTTTCCATTTACTTGTCTATGAACTGTATAGGCAACCAAGTAGTCCTTTACCGCGGACGCGGCTATTCGAATAGATCATGTTAACCCTGCAGGGGTGTACTTCTTCATACACGCTCTCACCACTTATCGTCGTTTACACGACATGTACTCGGCAACCTTCAAGCGGAAGCCCAACGTGGGTGTCGGCCACGACCTACCTAATCACCTAAGCCTCCAGTCCAGGTTTATCGCCTATTCAGGTTCCATCCGCAGGGAGTCCGGCCGAGGTTTCCCATACGGCCCCGAACGATGTGAACAGGGTTTCCGAGATACCTAACGGGTATTCGGTACACCCGGCCACGTACCTACCGCATCACAGCCCACCCCTACGGTCAGCGCTGTCCACGGCCTCCAGTAGGCTACAAACACCAGAAACTACTTGCAACTCCTGGACGGAGAACTAGGGTGAATAAGAAGTCGAGAGGGTCCATTGGTTTCGGGCCCAATGCATGGTAGTAGCTGATTCTTAAATCACACATACAGATCTCAGTGCTTAAGGTCGGCTTCAATGAAACAACCCACCATGTACTCCTACATGGCCTCTCATCGATACCTTTACCAAATCGTGTTCACCACACCACTCTCATTACCGACATAATCATTTCACTCTAGCCCATCACCCAGATGAACCAGACCTGACACGACTCTAAGCATAGCAGGCATAGCAAGGTAGGAACAACACATACATAGGGCTCAATCAACTCCTGCACATGCTAGTGGGTTTCATCTAGTTACTGTGGCAATGACAGGTCATGCAGAGGAAATGGGTTCAACTACCGTAGCACACAGCAGTTTGAATCGCGTTGTCTTAATGCAGTAAAAGAGAGCAGGAGCGAGAACATGGGATTGTATCGATATGATCAAATGGTTGGTTGCTTGCCTGATGGTTCGATGCACGGATACGGTTCTTCGTTAGGGTAATCACGGTACTCCTCGGGGACAGATCCTGTCGCAAAGGACATCGGTACACAAGCATCACCAAACAATGTGCAACAATATGATGCATGCATGAAACATGGCAATATGAGTGTGTTGGGCTAATGCAACTAAAACCAGAAGTGTTTGAACAAATTTGAATCAAGGATTCAAATTTCAAATTCAAATATGGCCTTTTAAAGTGCTTTTCCTTGTTCTGATTAAAACATCAATTTAACTTGTTTGATCATGCATGAAAATAGTACAGATGGATAGATTGGATTTTTCTGATCATTTTTCATATATAATTTGTCCAATTTGGAGTTACAGAATAAAAGTTATGAATTTTTGAAGTTTAAATAATATTCTGGAATTTCCTGATTTAAATTAAATCCAGAAATTCAATTATTGCGTCAGCATGACGTCAGCATGACGTCAGTGGTCAACTGTGGCTGGCTGAGGTCAAACCTGACGTGTGGGGTCCACACGTCAGTGACAGGGGGGGGGGTTAAACAGGATTAAATTAATCCTAATTACTAATTAGTGGCGCTGGGGCCCACTGTCAGTGTCAGGGGGGTTAACTAACAGTAGTTAGCGCTAACCTAACCACCTGGCCGACAGGGCCCACGCGTCAGTGACCCTGGGGGGTCAAACCCCAGGTCGGGCAAGTCAAACCCCACCGGCGACATGACGCCGGCGAGGTCCGAGACGGCGGCGAAAGTGCTTTTGGCCATTCCGGCAACCAAATGGACAGCGGAAGGCATCTACGTGTTGCTGAGGTTGAGCCGCGTCTATTGGTGGTGGTGGTTGGGCTCGGGGTGGCCGGAGTTGACGGCGGCGAGCTCGGCTGCGGCGGCCGGAGTTCGGGTGCGGTCGGAATCAGTGTTGCAGGGGGTTTGGGGAGGCGTTGGTGCGCGCTGCGTGCTCCTGGTGAGGTGGGGAGCACGATGGTGTGCTCGGTTGGGTGCTACGGCGACCGTGGCCACGACGGCGACATCGCCGGCGGCGTGGAGGTCTCAGCCGAGGTGGGGCTAGGGCCTACGGTGAGGGAACGAGGGGGAGAAGAGGGGGAAACGGTGGCGTAGCTCACCGCGGTTGCAGTGGGTGTCGAAGCGGGCTCGGGGACGAGCTGGAGACGGCGAATTCGACGGCGACGGTGGTCGGAGCCCGAGGGGGGGGAACGGCGACGTGGCGGCGATGCAGGGCTTCCGGGGAGCTGTGGAGCGGTGGGGAGGAAGAGGGAGTCGAGGCGGAGCTTCTGAGCTAGTCGGGGGAGCGAGGGGTGGCCGGGGACGATGGCTATGGCGAACGGCGGCGACGGTCGTGTTCGGCCGTGAGAGAGAGAGCGAGGGGAGAGCCGGGGGAGAGTGAGAGAGAGCAGGGGGAAGAGGCGTGGCGTCGTCCAGGGCGTCGAGCGAGGAGGGGAGGGCAGGCAGGCAGGCGAGCAGGTGGCGTGGCGCGGTGGCCGTGCGCGCGCGCCGGCCACACGCCTGGCCGACTGGCGCCAGGAGGACGACGGCGGTGGTGGGCTGGGCTGGCTAGCTGGGCCGGCCAGCTGGCTGGGCCGCACAGGTAAGGGTTTTCCCCTTTTTTTTTCTGTTTCTGTTTTTATTTAATATATCTGCAACTTTGTTGAATTAAATAAAATACCTAGGCAACTCCAAAAATCACCAAACTACTCCTGGTCCATAGTTGGATTATTTCCAACATGAAACATTTTAGTTTGGAGATATTTGAGCATTTAAATATTTTATATTATTTTAAATGCCCAAATTCAAATATTTATGAATTAAATCAAAAACCCTAGGATGGCCTAGGAAAATGTGCACCACTTTTGGCAGAGGTTCTGAACCAAGGCAAAAATGATGGGCATTTCAGAAGGGCATTTCAGGTTCATTGAAAAATTATTTTAGTAACCCTAATTGGTTTCAGAGGGGACTGGGGGTTCTGTCATCCCCATTTCAAGTTTCTGATGAAAAGTAAACATGATGCAACACTCTAATGCATGACTAGCTAGGTTGTGACAGGGGATGTCAGGACAACGCCTGCCCCCAGACCATCCAGCATCTTAGAGTCGTCAAAGTGCGTGATCCAATTGGAGTACGCGTCGTACTCTTTAGGGAGTTCAGCTTCTATCCATTCGGCGATGAAGTCGGCCAGTACTTGCGACTTAATGGCTCGTCGTGGTTTGTATATTATGTCGAATGGGAGGAGCTCGATAGCCCATTTAGCAATCCGTCTCATGGCATCGCGGTTATTTATTATATTGTTGAGTGGTACTTCAGAGGCCACCGTGATTGAACACTCTTGAAAGTAGTGTCGTAGTTTCCGGGATGCCATGAAGACCGCGTATGCTATCTTTTGATAATGTGGGTACCGTGACTTGCATGGAGTGAGGACAATGGATACATAGTATACAGGATTTTGAAGCGGGAACTTTTGTCTGTCCGTTTCTCATTCGACGACGAGCACTGCGCTTACAACCTGGTGTGTTGCAGCTATGTACAACGGCATGGGTTCGCCGATATTAGGCACGGACATGATTGGATTGCTGGCCAATAGGGCCTTTATTTCTTCCAGTCCGGTCGTAGCCGCATCCGTCCACTCGAAGTGTTCGGTGCGTCGAAGAAGGTGATAGAGAGGTTGTGCCTTTTCTCCTAATCGGGAGATGAAGCGGCTTAGGGCAGCCATGCATCCAGTTAATTTCTGGATTTCCTTGAGGTCTGTTGGGGTAGCCAATTGTGACAGAGCTCAGATTTTAGCCGGATTTGCTTCAATTCCTCTATTGGAAACGATGAAGCCCAAGAGCTTTCCGGTAGGTACGCCAAAGACGCATTTTTCAGGATTGAGCCTGATGTCATATGTCCGTAGATTGTCGAACGTAAGCCTCAAGTCGTCTATTAAGGATTCGACGTGTCTAGTTTTTATGACCACATCGTCTACGTATGCCTCCACTGTTTTGCCGATTTGTGTTTCCAGGCATGTCTGGATCATGCGTTGATAGGTTGCACCGGTGTTTTTGATCCCGAAAGGCATGGTGTTAAAACAGAAGGGGCCGTATGGAGTGTTGAATGCCGTTGCGGCCTGATCAGACTCCGCCATCTTGATTTGATGGTATCCGGAGTATGCGTCGAGGAAGCACAATGAGTCGTGTCCTGCGGTAGCGTCGATGATTTGATCAATGCGGGGGAGTGGGAAGGGATCCTTAGGGCAAGCCTTATTGAGGTCCTTGAAATCGACACATAGGCGCCAGGATTTGTCCTTCTTTGGTACCATCACCGGGTTTGCTAGCCAGTCCGGATGTTTTATTTCTCTGATGAATCCGGCCTCGAGTAACTTGGCTAGCTCTTCTCCCATAGCTTGTCGCTTAGGTTCTGAAAAGCACCGAAGAGTCTGCTTGACCGGCTTGTATCCCTTCAGTATGTTTAGGCTATGCTCGGCCAACCTCCATGGGATACCTGGCATGTCTGAAGGATGCCAGGCGAAGATGTCCCAATTCTCGCGCAAGAACTCTCACAGTGCGGCGTCTATTGTGGGGCTCAGCTGTGCCCCGATGGATGCTGTTTTTGTAGGGTCCATTGGGTGGACCTGGAATTTTACTATTTCGTCCGCTGGTTTGAAAGAGGTGGACTTGGGCCGTTTATCGAGTATCAGGTCGTCCCTGTCCACCGTGGAGCGCAGCATAGTTAGTTATTCGTCCGTCAGGGCTTCGGATAATGCCTCAAGGGCTAGAGCGGCGGTTTTATTTTCGGCGCGGAGTGCTACGTCCAGATCACTAGCTAGAGTGATTATTCCATTGGGCATGGGCATCTTGAGCTTCATGTACCCATAATGGGGTATGGCTTGGAAGCTCATGAATGCATCCCGCCCTAAAAGGGCGTGGTATCCGCTACTGAACGGGGCCACTTGGAATGTGATTTCTTCGGACCTATAATTCTCCAGCATGCCGAATACCACATCTAGTGTGATTTTTCCCACACATCGTGCTTCCCGACTAGGGATTATTCCCCCTGAAGGTCGTGCTGCTTTTCTCAATGCGGCTCTTGTCTATTTCCATTTTGTTAAGAGTCTCCTCATAGATGAGGTTTAATCCTCTTCCGCCATCCATGAGCACTTTAGTGAGCCGGAAGCCATCCACAGTTGGACTAAGGACCAAAGTGACTGGTTCTCGGACTGTTCGGAATTGAGGTTCGTCACTGGCATTGAAGGTTATTGCCGTGTCATTCCATGGATTAATTGTTGCAACATGGCAGACTTCGACGAGGCCGCGGAGTGCTCGCTTACGCCTATTGTTTGAGGCGAAAGTCTTGAAGACTGTCAGTACTATATTGTTATTCTCCGCAGGATGGTGCTCTACTGTATTGTTTATGAGGAGATCCTTGCTGCTCTTGGCCACCTGCCTGAGTATCCAACATGCTCTAAGGTTGTGTGTTGGTATGGTATCCGGTGTACTGTGAATTTTGCATGGCCTATTAAGCCATCCCGCCAATACGGTTCCACGCCCTGTAGTGGGCTTGGGTTTCTTTGTAATTGAATTGGGTGACTTGCGAGAGTGCACCCATTTAGTTCGGACGGGGGGGGGGGGGTTAGTGAGAGCCGGAGGATCCCAGAATTTTTTTTGGGTTTTCCAGGCGCTTTCCATCGCATGGTACTTCTGTACTATGGCCGCCAAGTCAGCAAAGTGTATTATGTCACGACGACTTATGGCGTTGAGGATTCCCTTGTCCGTGCAATTTTTGCAAAGGAATGAGATTGCGTCTTCCTCATGATAGTCCTTAACATTGCTCGTTACAAGGAGGAATCTGGCACAGAAGTGATGTACTGTCTCTTGGGGCTCTTGTATAATGTGGGAAAGATCACTTGTATCTGGGTGGATGGGTCGATTTAAGTCCAAACCCTGACCCGATGTGAGACCCAGGGGCAGAGGAGCTTCCGAGCTTGGTAGCTTGGGATCCAGGATGTTGCCCAATTTTCCTGGCCCGCCATCTAATCCTAGGTTCGGAGCCTGGGCCATGTCCTCCCGTAGATGGGTATCCGGCTCGGAGAGCTTGGGAATCCGGACACAGTTCGTCCTCAAAATAGAGGAAGAATCACTGCATTGTTCCTCCACCACCGCTATCCGATGGGTGACCGGCGAAGGGTTAATCTCCCTTTGGTCGGGTTTAAGACCCGATCCAATCATAGTCCATAGCGACTCCCAGGGCGGCGATGCGATCCAAGAGCTTGTTCAGGGAGGAGAGCTCCATTCGATCCATCTGCTCGGTGAATTCCGAGCTGACGTGGAGGCTGTTCTTGATGACCTGAGAAGTCATCGTCGGCACGGCGGCCAAACGGGCGGTCATGACGAATCCGCCCAGCCGAACAGTCTGGCCTACAGCCAGGGCTCCCCCAGAGGTGATGTTGTCCTTGACAACAAGGCGAGCCATCAAGCCTTATCATGATGACATAGTGGAACTCTCAATGAAAACACCAATGTCGGTGTCAAAACCGGCGGATCTCGAGTAGGGGGTCCCGAACTGTGCGTCTAAGGCTAATGGTAACAGGAGGCGGGGGACACAATGTTTACCCAGGTTCGGGCCCTCTCGATGTAGGTAATACCCTACTTCCTGCTTGATTGGTCTTGATGATATGAGTATTAGAAGAGTTGATCTACCATGAGATCGTATAGGCTAAACCCTAGAACCTAGCCTATGATTATGATTGTATATCCTCCTATGGACTAAACCCTCTGGTTTATATAGACACCGGAGGGGGCTAGGGTTACACAAAGTCAGATACAGAGAAGGAGATCTACACATCTGAATTGCCAAGCTTGCCTTCCACGCAAAGGAGAGTCCCACCCAGACACGGGACGAAGTCTTCAATCTTGTATCTTCATAGTCCAATAGTCCGGCCAAAGTATATAGTCCGGCTGTTCGAGGACCCCCTAATCCAGGACTCCCTCAGTAGCCCCCAAACCAGGCTTCAATGACGATGAGTCCGGCACGCAGATTGTCTTCGGCATTGCAAGGCGGGTTCTTCTCCAAAATCCCTGAGTACCTGTTGTAACAAGCAGTGTCCAGCTTCCCATCAATGTTGCACTCCTCGGCTTTTGAGCTTTAATTTTGGCTATCTCCATGTGTCGAGCGAATGCGAGAAGTCGGGGCATTTTTACATTTGCCACCCTAACCATGTAAGTAAATCGTCTATTTAAAGAGATGGGGATCCTCAGATCCAAATCACACCATCCTCTCCCAGCGAGTGTTCATCAGAGCGCACCCGGAAGAAACCATCCCATCATGGTCGGTCGTTGCAGCTCCTCCTCTCGCTCCCATAGCACTAAGCCAGGCAATTGAGAGAAGTGTTCAATCCCCCATAGCCGATTGGTAGAGTTGCAGACCAAGGGGTTTCTCCCGCCTGCGTATATGGTGCCCATCCGAGCCAGACTAGCCACTTATAATGGCGGGGAGCAAGCGGAGAGTTTTCCCAACCGATCCAAGGGGGAGCGGGTATGCCTTGTACCTTATTTGCTGAGGGGACTCGGATTTCCAATACATCCGTTCCTCCGTGGGCTCCTGGAGTTCTACGGCCTCCAGCTACATAACTTTACTCCTGCCTCCATACTACACATCGCAGGCTATGTCGCCTTCTGTGAGCTATTTCTGGGCTGCAAAGCTCATTTCGAGCTATGGAACAGGCTATTCTGCCTCGTACCAGCACTCAGGAGGGGTCGATATATCAAGTGGGCGGAGCTGAAATATGGTGCATCGTCGGGACCGGATACCTGTCCGTTACTCCGAAGAAGACGTCCGAAGACTAGCCTTCGGAGTGGTTTTACATGGAGGACGTCCCTCTTCTGAACCCTATTCGGATGGGCCTTCCTGAGTTCGTAAATGCCCCGTTGAAGAAATGCCACAGCTGGCGCCCTCGAACCCCCAGGAGGAAGATAACAGAGAGGTCCTTTTCCTGATGGACAGGATAAAGACGCTGGCCAAATCAGGGCTAACGATTATTGAGGTTATGTCAATTTGTATAATACGGGGGGTGCAGCCACTTTAGTATCGGGGGAAACCCATGTGGCACTTCAATGGAGAAGACGATGCCACCCGCTGCGGTCGTAAAGGTCCGGACTCCGCCGCCGCTCTGGCGAAGATACTTGTCAAGCTTTCCTTCCACGCAAAGCAGAGTCCCACCCGGACACGCGACGAAGTCTTCAATCTTGTATCTTCATAGTCCAACAGTCCGGCCAAAGTATATACTCCGGCTGTCCGAGGACCCCCTAATCCAGGACTCCCTCACTACCTAGCATAATTCTCAATGTAATTTTCTTTATTGCGGCATGAATGTTCAAATCCAAATAATTCAAGATAAAAGTTCATATTGACATAAGAGTAATAATACTTCAAGCATACTAACAAAGTAATCATGTCTTCTCAAAATATCATAGCCCAAGAAAGCTATCTCTACAAAATCATATAGTCTGGCTATGCTCTATCTTCATCACACAAAATATTTAATTCATGCACAACCCCGGTTTTAGCCAAGCAATTGTTTCATACTTTAGTATTCTCAAACTTTTTCAATCTTCATGCAATACATGAGCGCGAGCCATGGACATAGCATTATATGTGGAAATAGAATGGTGGTTGTTGATACGTCTCCCACGTATCAATAATTTTTTATTATTCCATGCTATTATATTACCCATTTTGGATGTTTATGGGCTTTACTTTACAAATTTATATCATTTTTGGGACTAACCTACTAACCGGAGGCCCAGCCCAAATTGTTGTTTTTTTATCTATTTCAGTGTTTCAAAGAAAAGGAATATCAAACGGAGTCCAAACGGGATGAAACCTTTGGGAGCGATCTTTTTGGAACAAATGTAAACCAGGAGACTTGGAGTGGACGTCAAGTAGCAAATAAGGTGGCCACGAGGGTGCCCGGCGCGCCCTAGGGGGGTGGGAGCGCCCCACCCTCGTGGGCCCCTCGTGGCTCAACCGACCTACTTCTTCCTCCTATATATATCCACGTACCCCGAGAACATCCAGGAGCACCACGAAAACCTAATTCCACCACCGCAACCTTCTATATCCGTGAGATCCCATCTTGGAGCCTTTGTCGGTGCTCTGCCAGAGGGGGAATCGACCATGGAGGGCCTCTACATCATCTCCCAGGCCTCTCCGATGAGTTGTAAGTAGTTTACCACAGACCTTAATTAGGGTCCATAGTTATTAGCTAGATAGCTTCTTCTCTCTCTTTGAATCTCAATACAAAGTTCTCCTTGATCTTCTTGGAGATCTATTTGATGTAACTCTTTTTGCGGCATGTTTGTTGAGATCCGATGAATTGTGGGTTTATGATCAAGTTTATCTATGAGAAATAATTGAATCTTCTCTGAATTATTTTATGTGTGATTGGTTATGTTTGCAAGTCTCTTCGAATTATCAGTTTGGTTTGGCCTACTAGATTGATCTTTCTTGCAATGGGAGAAGTGCTTAGCTTTGGGTTCAATCTTGCGGTGTCCTTTCCCAGTGACAGCAGGGGCAGCATGCCACGTATTGTATTGTTGCCATCAAGGATTAAAAGATGGGGTTTATATCAAATTGCATGAGTTTATCCCTCTACATCATGTCATCTTTCTTAATGTGTTACGCTTTTCTTCATGAACTTAATACTCTCGATGCAGGCTGGAGTCGGACGATGTGTGGAGTAATAGTAGTAGATGCAGAATCGTTTCGATCTACTTATCATGGACGTGATGCCTATATACATGATCATGCCTAGATATTCTCATAACTATGCACTTTTCTATCAATTGCTCGACAGTAATTTGTTCACCCACCGTAATACTTATGCTATCTTGAGAGAAGCCACTAATGAAACCTATGGCCCCGGGGTCTATCTTTTATCATATAAGATTCCCATCTACTTTTATTTGCATCTTTTACTTTCCAATCTATATCATAAAAATACCAGAATATTTATCTTATCTTATTATCTCTATCAGATCTCACTTTCGCAAGTTACCGTGAAGGGATTGACAACCCCTTTATCGTGTTGGTTGCGAGGTTCTTGTTTGTTTGTGTAGGTACAAGGGACTTTTGAGGAGCCTCCTACTACATTGATACCTTGGTTCTAAAAAACTGAGGGAAATACTTACGCTACTTTGCTACACCACCCTTTCCTCTTCAAGGGAAAACCAACGCAGTGCTCAAGACGTAGAAGTTGTGGAGAAGAAAAAAAGGAGAAGATAGTCTCACATCAACTAGGCGTATCAACGGGCTATGGAGATGCCCATTAATAGATATCAATGTGAGTGAGTAGGGATTGCCATGCAACGGATGCACTAGAGCTATAAGTGTATGAAAACTCAAAAAAGAAACTAAGTGGGTGTGCATCCAACTTGCTTGCTCACGAAGACCTAGGGCATTTTGAGGAAGCCCATCATTGGAATATACAAGCCAAGTTCTATAATGAAAAATTCCTACTAGTATATGAAAGTGACAATATAGGAGACTCTCTATCATGAAGATCATGGTGCTACCTTGAAGCACAAGTGTGGAAAAAGGATAGTAACATTGTCCCTTCTCTCATTTTCTCTCATTTTTTTTATTTTGGTGGGCATCTTTGGCCTCTTTTTTTATTTGGGCTTCTTTGGCCTCTTTTATTTTTCATAAAGTCTGGAGTCTCATCCCGACTTGTGGGGGAATCATAGTATCCATCATCCTTTCCTCACTTGGGACAATGCTCTAATAATGAAGATCATCACACTTTTATTTACTTACAGCTCAAGAATTACAACTCAATACTTAGAACAAAATATGACTCTATGTGGATGCCTCCGGCGGTGTACCGGGATATGCAATGAATCAAGAGTGACATGTATGAAAGAATTATGAAAGTGGCTTTGCTACAAATACGATGTCAACTACATGATCATGCAAAAGCAATATGACAATGATGAGGTGTGTCATAATAAACGGAACGGTGGAAAGTTGCATGGAAATATATCTCGGAATGGCTATGGAAATGCCATAATAGGTAGGTATGGTGGCTGTTTTGAGGAAGGTATATGGTGGGTGTATGGTACTGGCGAAAGTTGTGCGGCACAAGAGAGGCTAGCAATGGTGGAAGGGTGAGAGTGCGTATAATCCATGGACTCAACATTAGTCATGAAGAACTCATGTACTTATTGCAAAGATCTACAATTAATCAAAACAAAGTACTACATGCATGCTCCTAGGGGAAGGGTTGGCAGGAGTTAACCATCGCGCGATCTCGACCTCCACACGTAAGGAAGACAATCAATAAATAAATCATGCTCCAACTTCATCACATAACGGTTCACCATACGTGCATGCTATGGGAATCACAAACTTTTAACACAAGTATTCCTCAAATTCACAATTACCCAACTAGCATTACTCTAATATTACCATCCTCATATCTCAAAACAATCATCAAGCATCAAATTGATCATAGTATTCAATGCACTTTCTACGATAGTTTTTATTATACCCAACTTGGATGCCCATCATATTAGGACTAATTTTATAACCATAGAAAATACCATGCTGTTCTAAAAGACTCTCAACATAATATAAGTGAAGCATGAGAGATCAATAATTTCTACAAAATAAAACCACCACCGTGCTCTAAAAAGATATAAGTGAAGCACTAGAGCAAAATTGTCCAGCTCAAAAGATATAAGTGAAGCACATAGTGTATTCTAATAAATTCCGAATCATGTGTGTCTCTCCCAAAAGGTTTGTACAGCAAGGATGATTGTGGTAAACTAAAAAGAAAAGACTCATATCATACAATACGCTCCAAGCAAAACACATATCATGTGGTGAATAAAAATATAGCCCCAAGTAAAGTTACCGATACATGAAGACGAAAGAGCAGATGCCTTCCGGGGCATCCCCAAGCTTAGGCCTTTTGGTTGTCCTTGAATTATCTTGGGGTGCCATGGGCATCCCAAAGCTTAAGCTCTTGCCACTCCTTATTCCATAGTCCATCAAATCTTTACCCAAAACTTGAAAACTTCACAACACAAAACTCAACAGGAAATCTCATGAGTTCTGTTAGTGCAAGAAACAAAAACCACCACTTAAGGTACTGTAATGAAAGAATTCTTTATTTATATTGGTGTTAAACCTACTGTTTTCCAACTTCTCTATGGTTCATACCCCCCGATACTAGCCAAAGATTCATCAAAATAAGCAAGCAACACACGAAAAACAGAATCTTTCAAAAACAGAACAGTCTGTAGCAATCTGTAACTTTCGACTACTTCTGGAACTCTAAAAATCCTACCAAAATAGTAAGTCCTAGGAAATTTGTCTATTAATCTTCTACGAAAAGAATCAACTCAAAAGTACGTTTCTGTGATTTATTAAAGTTATTCTCGTGCGTGCAAAAGTTTCTGTTTTTCAGCAAGATCAAATTAACTATCACCCAAGATGATCCTATAGGTTCTACTTGGCACAAACACTAATTAAAACGTAAAACCACATCTAAAAAGAGGCTAGATGAATTATTTATTACTAAACAGGAACAAACAGCAAGGAACAAAAATAAAATTGGTTGCCTCCCAACAAGCGCTATCGTTTAACGCCCCTAGCTAGGCATAAAAGCGAGAATAGGTCTAAGCATTGCCATCTTTGGCATTCAATTCATACCTGACTCTCATAATAGATTGATAAGATAATTTGAATTTCTTCCTAGTAAAGTGTTCCATGCCTTTCCTTAATTGAAATTGGAATTTAATATTTCCTTCCTCCATATCAATAATTGCACCAATCGTTCTAAGGAAAGGTCTACCAAGAATAATAGGACATGAAAGATTGCAATCTATATCAAGAACAACAAAATCTATGGGAACATAATTCCTATTTGCAACAATAAGAACATCATTAATCATTCCCATAGGTTTCTTAATGGCGGAATCCGCAAGGTGCAAGTTTAAAGAGCAATCATCAAAATCACGGAAACCTAGCACATCACATAAAGTTTTTGGAATCGTGGAAACACTAGCACCCAAATCACACAAAGCATAGCATTCATGATCTTTAATTTTAATTTTAGTAGTAGTTTCCCACTCATCATAAAGTTTTCTAGGGATAGAAAGTTCCAATTCAAGTTTTCTTCATAAGACTACATTAAAGCATCAACGATATGTTTGGTAAAAGCTTTATTTTGACTATAAGCATGAGGACAATTCAACACAGATTGCAACAAGGAAATATAATCTATTAAACAACAATTATCATAATTAAATTTCTTGAAATTGATAATAGTGGGTTCATTGCTATGTAAAGTTTTGACCTCTCCAATCCCACTTTTACCAAATTTTGCATCAAGATCTAAAAACTCTGAATCATTGGGACGCCTTTTAACTAAAAGTTGACTCATCTCCAGTCCCATCACTATCAAGATTCATATTGCAAAACAAAGATTTAATAGTAGATACATCAATCACTTTTAGATCTTCATCATTATTATCATGAAAACTAGAAGAACAAGCTCTTACAAAGCAATCTTTCTTAGCACGTATCCTAGCGGTTCTTTCTTTGCACTCATCAATGGAAATTCTCATGGCTTTGAGAGACTCATTGATATCATGCTTAGGTGGAATAGATCTAATTTTCAAAGAATCAACATCAAGAGAAATTCTATCCATGTTGCTAACCAATTCATCAACCTTAGGCAACTTTTATTCAAGCAAAGCATTGAAATTCTTTTGAGATATCATAAATTCTTTAACACTAATCTCAAAATCAGAGGGCATCTTATTAAAATTTCCATAAGAGTTGTTGTAGTAATTACCATAATTATTAGAGGAATTACTAGGAAACGGCCTAGGATTAAAGTTTCCTCTATACGTGTTGTTACCAAAATTATTCCTACCAACAAAATTCACATCCATAGATTCATTATTATTCTCAATCAAAGTAGACAAAGGCATATCATTAGGATCAATAGGAGCACTATTATTAGCCAATTTCATAAGTTCATCCATCTTTCCACTCAAAACATTAATTTCTTCTATTGTATGAACTTTTTTACTAGTAGATCTTTCGGTGTGCCATTGAGAATAATTAACCATGATATTATCTAGGAGTTTAGTAGCTTCTCCTAAAGTGATTTCCATAAAAGTGCCTCCCGCGGCCGAATCTAAAAGATTTCTAGAAGCAAAATTCAATCCGGCATAAATTTTTGTATGATTATCCATAAATTTAATCCATGTGTAGGGCAATTACGAATCATTAATTTCATCCTCTCCCAAGATTGTGCAACATATTCATGATCAAGTTGCTTAAAATTCATAGTATCTTTTCTAAGAGAGATGATCTTAGCGGGAGGAAAATACTTGAGATAAAAGCATTTTTGCACTTATTCCATGAATCAATATTATTTTTAGGCAAAGACGAAAACCAAGTTTTATCACGATCTCTAAGTGAAAATGGAAATAACTTCAATTTAACAATATCATTATCCATGTCTTTCTTCTTTTGCATATCACACAAATCAACAAAGTTGTTTAGATGAGTAGCGGCATCTTCACTAGGAAGGCCAGAGAATTGATCTTTCATGACAAGATTCAACAAAGAAGCATTGATTTCACAAGATTCAGCATCATTAAGAGGAGCAATCGGAGTGCTAAGGAAATCATTATTATTGGTATTGGAAAAGTCACACAATTTAGTATTATCTTGAGCCATCGTGACAAGCAATCCAACACACAAGCACACAAGAGGCAAGCGAAAAAGAGGCGAACGGAAAGAGAGGGTGAATAAAACGGCAAGGGTGAAGTGGGGGAGGGGAAAACGAGAGGCAAATGGCAAATAATGTAATGCGAGGGGTAGTTGGTATGTCTTGACTTCTGCGAAGACCTCCCCGGCAACGGCGCCAGAAATCCTTCTTGCTTAAGCACTACGTTGGTTTTCCCTTGAAGAGGAAAGGGTGATGCAGCAAAGTAGCATAAGTATTTCCCTCAGTTTTTGAGAACCAAGGTATCAATCCAGTAGGAGGCTCCACGCAAGTCCCTCGTACCTACACAAACAAACAAGAACCTCACAACCAACACGACAAAGGGGTTGTCAATCCCTTCATGGCCACTTGCAAAAGTGAGATCTGATAGACCTAATAAGATAAGATAATATTTTTGGTATTTTTATGATATAGATTGAAAAGTAAAGATTGCAATATAAAGTAGATTGGAAACTTATGTGATGGAAAATAGACTCGGGGGCCATAGGTTTCACTAGTGGCTTCTCTCAAGATAGCATAAGTATTACGGTGGGTGAACAGATTATTGTCGAGCAATTGATAGAAAAGTGCATAGTTATGAGAATATCTAGGCATGATCATGTATATAGGCATCACTTCCGCGACAAGTAGATCGAAACGATTCTGCATCTACTACTATTACTCCACACATCGACCGCTATCCAGCATGCTTCTAGAGTATTAACTTCATCAGAACAGAGTAACGCATTAGGCAAGATGACATGATGTAGAGGGATAAACTCAAGCAATATGATATAAACCCCATCTTTTTATCCTCGATGGCAACAATACAATACGTGCATTGTTGCCCCTGTAGTCAGTGGGAAAGGACACCGTAAGATTGAACCCAAATCTGAGCACTTCTCGCATTGCAAGAAAGATCAATCTAGTAGGCCAAACCAAACTGATAATTCGAAGAGACTTGCAAAGATAACCAATCATACATAAAAGAATTCAGAGGAGATTTAAATATTTCTCATAGAACTTGATCATAAACCCACAATTCATCGGATCTCGACAAACACACCGCAAAAAGAGTTACATCAAATAGATCTCCAAGAAGATCGAGGAGAACATTGTATTGAGATTCGAAGAGAGAGAAGAAGCCATCTAGCTAATAACTATGGACCCGAAGGTCTATGGTAAACTACTCACAACTCATTGGAGAGGCCTTCGTGATGATGTAGAAGCCCTCCGTGATCGTTTCCCCCTCCGGCGGAGCGCCAGAAAAGGCTCCAAGATGGGATCTCATGGGTACATAAGGTTGCGGTGGTGGAAATAGGGTTTCGTGGTGCTCCTGGATGTTTTAGGGGTATGAGAATATATATAGGTGAAGGAAGTCGGTCAGGGGAGTCACGAGGGGCCAACAAGGGTGGGGTACGAGCCCACCCCCCTAGGGCGCACCCTGCACCCTCGTGGCCGCCTCCGCTGCTTGTTGATGTCCACTCCAAGTCTCCTGGATTGAGTTTGTTCCAAAAAGATCTCTCCCGAAGGTTTCATTCCGTTTGGACTCCGTTTGATATTCCTTTTCTTCGAAACATTGAAATAGGCAAAAAACAGCAATTCGGGCTGGGCCTCCGGTTAGTAGGTTAGTCCCAAAAATGATATAAAAGTGTAAAGTAAAGCCCATAAACATCCAAAACGGGTAATATAATAGAATCGAACAATCAAAAATTATAGATACGTTGGAAACGTATCACCCGACGCCCTCACCAACGCGCCGGACCTCCTTGCGCGCCCTCGTCCACATCGTTGCGCGCGTGCCCCTGATCCCGCCGCCGGTCTCCAGCTCATTGCCGCGCCGGCCGCCTCCAGGTAGCTCCACCTCCGCCCCCAAGTGAACTTCCCCCTTCTACCATGGTCCCCTGCTCCTCGCCACGCGTCCCCCCGAGCCCCCTTTGCTGCCACTGCTCGTTGCCGCCGGCCATTGCTGCCACTGCTCGTCGCCGCCAGCCGTCTAGATGTGCTCTGTTTTTTAGATAGATAAATGTTTTTAGATAGATGTTTTTTAGATGTGCTCTGTTTTTTCATATGAGATGAGATGTATGAGATGTATGAGATGTTTGTGGAATTTTTTTATTTAGGTTGTTAGTAGTTTTAGGTTAGTGCATTTAGTTGATTTTTTTAAGTTGTAATGTTAGAAGAAGGAGAAGAAGAAGGGAAGAAGAGGATAGAAAAATAAGAAGAGGAAGAAGAAGGAAAAAAAGAGGAGAAGAAGAAGGAATAGAGGAGAAGAAGAAAAAATAGAAAAATTTCTATTTTTTCTTCTCCTCCTCTATTCCTTCTTCTTCTCCTCTATTTTTCTTATTTTTTTTCTCTTCTATTTTTTCTTCTTCTTCTTCTCCTCTATTTTTTCTTCTTCCTCCTCTTCTTAATTTTTATCGGGAACTAGGGTGTCGGAAACTAGGGTAGAGGGTCGAGGGTCGCTGAGGGGTCGAGGGTCGTCGAGGGGTCGAGGGTTGATGGTCATCGAGGATCGAGGGGTCGAGGGTTGAGGGTCATCGAGGGGTCGAGGGTCCTCGAGGGTCGAGGGTCATCGAGGGGTCGAGGGTCGTCGAGGGTCGAGGGTCGTCGAGGGGTCGAGGATCATCGAGGGGTCGAGGGTCGAGGGTCAAGGGTCGCCGAGGGGTCGAGGGTCATCTAGGGGTCGAGAGGGTCTCCGTTTAACAAGAATGCCCCCATTATGGATGTGCACATGTTAATCCATTTTTTCTGATCATATATATATATATATATATATATATATTCTTTTATATGTCACGTTGTTTGTCAAAGTATTGAAGAAATCCATGGCTACATCATTTTCTAGAAGTAACAGGCTTATGATGCTACGAAGTTCTTCAAAGTTGTTTTGGAACGGAGTTCCTGATAGAATAATTTGCTTTTTCGTATGAATTTTAGTAAAGGCCTTCCAAATAGCGATATTCGGAAGGCTCTTTCGGAACTTCATACCGAAAGGCTAATTATCCTATCCGGGACTCCGTTCCAAAACAATTTTGGAGAGCTTCGTACCATTATGTGCCTGTTACTTCCGGCAAATGATGAAGTAATGGTTTTCTTGAATCCTTTGACACTAGACAACATGACATATAGAAGGGTAGATGAGATCAGGAAAAATATGGACCATTTTCTGCACATCCAGAATGGTGCCATCTTGTTAAATCCATTAAAGGTTAAGAGAATCCGAGAGGTCAAGGATCGGAACTAGGGTAGAGGGTCAAGGGTCACTGAGGGGATGAGGGTTGAGGGTCGTCGATGGGATGAGGGTCGAGGGTCGCCGAGGGGATGAGGGTCGAGGGTCACTGAGGGGATGAGGGATGAGGGTCGAGGGTCGTCGAGGAAAAAAATGTTGTCGATCTCGTACCCCCTCCCACCCCTACCCGACAAACTCTCTCGAGATTTATAAGAGATTTATCAGGAATTCCCCCATTATGATGTGCATAATTAAGTTGATCCCTATTTTTCTGATCTTATCTACCATTCTATATGTGCACGTTCTCTTGTGTCAAAGTATTGAATCCTTTGACACTAGACAACATGACATATAGAAGGGTAGATGAGATCAGGAAAAATAGGGACCATTTATTTTCTACACATCTAGAATGGAGCCATCTTGTTAAATCCCTTGTTTGACATTCATGAGAGAGGCGGTTCGGACCTCGGACATTCATGAGAGAGGCGGTCCGGGCCAAACCCTAAAAGCATTGCCGAGGCCACCCCAAACCCTAGAAGCGTCGAGGCCACCCAAATTTACCAAGTTAAAAGAGCGTTGTCGAGGCCACTCCAAACCCTAGAAGTATTGTGATTAGCTAGCTAGGTCTATGTTTGCCACTATTAATATATCCATCTCTCATGTTTGTATATTAATTGCCATGTTGTAATATTTGCAGAAACTATGGATCAACAAAGCGACTTCGAACAAGAAGAGATATTGGGGGACATAATTCGCGACGGACGCGATGTCTTGTCATTATTTCTCAATGAAACCGATGGTCTGGAAGGAGAGGAAGTAGGCTACGGTGATCGAACAGTGGAGGAGGAAAGTCATGATTATGATGGCTCTGGCGACCGTGATGACGGCTCCAGTGACCGAACAGAGTCGGGATCAGATGTTGCAAAGTCCGGCGAGGTATATATGTGTGTATATGTATATATATATATATATATATGTGTGTGTGTGTGTGTGTGTGTGTGTGTGTGTATTAAGCATGTGCTGACTAGCTAATTGATGCATTAATTGTTTTGGTATGTACATATATTAACTCTTCTTTCTTCTTTTATAGCCCTCCAGATCGAGCCAAACTTCGGTAACGAGGACAAGGCCCGAAGAAAAGGTTGCGCCAGGATGAAAGCTTCATGATCACAGAAATCGCGGGCGATGGCCAACCGATTGAACCCCTCCAGGCCAAGGAAGCATTTTCTGCTCAGTGCGGGGTTCTTGTTAGGGACATGATCCCGATCAGCATCCACCAATGGTATAAGCCTAAGAACGAAGACCCTCAAGTTTCTTTTGTCGATAATAGACAGAAAGATGATCTTTGGACCACGCTGAAGGAAAATTTCACCCTACCGGCAGAGGAGGATCCGGATAAGCCAGTTATAGAGCCATTGGTCAAGGCTCATGGTCTCAAGAAGATGGCAGATCTATTCAGGAGGTGGAAGAATGAGTTGAAATCAACGTATGTCGACAAAAACAAGAATCCAGAATTCACCGGCCGATTTGAGAAGATAAGAGATCACTATGCCGCATTTGTGGTCCACAAGACATCGGAGAAGAGTAAGAAGATGTCATTGACAAACAAGATAAATGCTGCAAAGAAGGAGCATCACCATCGCGTGGGGTCAGGTGGCTTCCACAAAGCCCGGCCGTTGTGGGACAAGGCTGAGAGTGACCTGATTGCTAAAGGGGTCAAACCAGAGACATTGAGCTGTCTAGACCGTTCAAGGACTTGGTTCTTCGGGGTTGGGGGAACTTTGGACCCTGAAATAGGGAAGTGATGTTGGACAGGCGAGCAACTTGCAACACCCATCACGAAGCTTCAGGTAGCAATCAAGGCAGTGCAGGAAGGGACATTCGTTCCCGACAGAGAGAACGACGAGCTCACAGAGGCCCTCGGGAATCCTGAGCACCCTAGACAAAGACGAAGCACGCTAGGCTCCTTTCCGTGGAAGGTTAGGTTTCCCAACGCAGGCGGTTACAAAACCCAAGAGAGGAGGGGGGAAGTGGGGCTGAGCGAACTGCAGAAGCTGAATGCAAGGGTACGAAAGCTAGATGAACGACAAGCTGTTGAGAACCAGCGAGATCCTGCCCAACCTACCCCAGAAGCTACCCCACCATCTCAGCGGAGAAGCAGCGTGGCTTCCACCGAGCTCGTTCAACGGCCTGACTTCATGGCTCCTAGCTACCCTGTGGATGCTATCACGGAGTCACACTAGTGCCAGCTTATGACGCAATGGCAGAACCTCAAAGTCAAGGCGGCTGTCGGCTCTGTGTTCCCTCCTGAACCCAATGCAACTTTTCACTGCCTTTCAATTCCACAAGGCTATACTGTTGTGATGGTGGATGAAATAACAGAGGGATTTGAGGAGCTCCAGCTTGACCACCCTACAGGTGAAGGGGAGACTCAGCTGGGTCTTGCTCTAAAGACTCCATTCTATGGCGGCAGGAGCACATCAAGCTTCTAAACTTCACGCCTCCGCCTCCTCCTCCTCCTCCGGTGAGTCAGATGGGCACTGCGCCTCCTTCGGCTCCTCCTCCTCCTCCGACGAGTGATCAGGTCACTCCGCCTCCTGCTCCGGCGCGTGAGGACGGCAGTACTCCACCTCCTTCTCCGCCTGCTCCGGCGCGTCCAAGCAGCCCGCCTCCTCCTTCGCCTCATCGGCAACAGCAGAACACAGACGCCGCCGCTCCGGCTGCTCCGGTGCGTCGGACCACTCTGCCTCCTTCTACAACTCATCAGCATCAACGGAAGAGAGCCGTCGCCGCTTCGGCGTCTAGCAGTACAGCCAGAGGTAGGAGGCAATATATATTCGGTCAATCTCTCAAGCCTGTAGAGAAGTTACCATACGAGATAACCGTAGAGGAAAACGAGCAGATCGTTCAAGCCCAAGTGAAGGACTTCTTTGAAACAAAAACAACTATGAAACATCCACCTCCGGAGGAGAATATAGATCCGGTGAAAGCAAAGCGCACTCTCAATGCCCTGAAGAGACCACCACCACATTCACCGGATAACAACCATCTCCGCTGTCTTAAAAAGACATTGCAAGAAGCGCGCCAGTCGGGAAGTACTTCAACTGACAAAAGGTTAAAAGAACGAAGAAGTGGGAAGAAAATTCCCCAGCTCGGAGAAAAGGAGAACCAATCACTCCCCCCGCTCAAGGTGTCTAGTGATATCATCGCAAATAAAACCCGTTGCTTCCCGGTTTCACTATTGGTGATTACCTGGCTGACAATGTAGAATTTGAAACAATGGAGGTGGGCGAATTCAAATACCATTGCGGGAAGCCTCTCGTCAAAGATACTCTTGCTCTAACAACGATGATGCAAAGATTCCATGACTGGTACATGAAAACCTGCAGAGAGGGAAGGATGCTTTGTCGATGCTGATTAAAGAGGACCACGACTCCATTGGCCAAGAATTGTTAACTGTTGATTTTGATGAGTTTTTCCAGTTCTACAATCAAAAGGCCCTCGACAAATCACTTGTGGCTTGCTACTGTTTGTAAGTACTACTTTCTGTAATTAAGTGTGTGTGTGTGTGTGTGTCTATATATATATATATATATATAAACACTATTCTGATCACAACCAGAACTTCCTGAGTTACACGCCTGAACATCCCTCTGTAAGATTCAGCCTGGTCCAATTCCGTGTTCTACATGGCCAAGCCCAATAAATTAGATATTTCTATTTTTATTTTTCCTATTAATTCTGTTGGTCTACATGGGCCAAGACCAATATTTTGGCCTTTTTTGTTTCTGGACTTTGGCCTTTTACAATGTATTGATTTCCTATTTTTGGAAATTATATTTTGGAGCTGGTCCCACTAGTCATGTTAATCTTATATATTGATCACACACATCAGGAAGTTATAGACCCATATTATTTCATAAGTGGGTTGCACTGGTCAGGTTCGCATCTCACACACTATCAAATCACATTCATAATCAAATATTTCAAACAAGAGAACATGTGAAATTCGTCAAATAACACTAGATTAGTGTATTACAATTTTTGTAGACTATTACAACCTAGGTATACTAGCTATTACAATATTACAGTCAAATAGAACAGACAACTCTTTGCTGAGTAGCACTTCACAGCTTCACGCTTTTCTTCACATCTTTGCACTTCCAACTTTCTTAGGCCTGGATCTCTTGTAAAAGAGGAATTAAGTAAAGAAGTTACACGCAACTATATTTGCAACAGATCAGCTATCAACTCGATAGTTATGTACACCATACAGAAATTGTTTCCAGTTAGTACAAGTTCATTTAATACTCAGCTCCTTTATTTGTGTCCATTTAGTGCAAGTTCATTATCCATGCATATAAACTTTTTCTCCCAGCCAGCACCATGAGTCTTCTCAGCTACCCACACAACTATAAGCCAGGAGGCCATTACTGTTAAACCAACTCAAGTGAGAGAGCCGGCAAACTAGGTGGGATCTTCCCTTATCACTAAAATAAAAAAATTGAGCACACCAAAAATTGATTGTGTGTCATAAGATGATCATGAGAGTGTAGCACCATGTTACCATCTCTAAAGCTGATTAGCTAGCAGCAAAAATTGTGTAACATATGTATAACCATTGCAAACAACCTTAGCAGAATAAGCAGAAAAAAATTTCATGTAAAATCTTGGTATGACCAGTAGATTATTCCCTAGCATGAGCTAATTAGGCTCCAATACACAAGGCACAACAAGCACAGACTAAATAAGCCACAGCCATGAAACAGAGCATGGTATTACAGCAGCTCAGAGATGGAGGTAGAGGTAGGAGATGGACACACCAGAGAGGAGGTTGTACTCGAAGCCGCACACAGGCGCCGCCGCCACTGTCACCCTCTAGAGGAGATGCTGCCGCTTCATCAACGGACTCATCTGGTACAAGGAGACCATCAAAATTCATCACACTCATGATCATCAAAACGCAGCAGCATGAGCAAATACAAGTTTATCCCACCATGAACAGGGGCACTAGGAAATCCAGTAGCAATGTCATATATAGGTAATAATAACAGGCCCTTAGATAATTAGTTTTTGTTCTTACTGACACACAAGTTGATAGAATGTACTCAATATATTCTAATAAAAAGGAATGGGAGTAGAGGGAGAGGGAGGTGGAGATGGACATGCTACCTGCAGCTGCGGTGGTGCCTCTTGGTGGTCGTGCTTGAGCTCCTCCTCCTGATGCTGCTCACTAACCTGCAGGACAAATAAGACCATGGGTGAGCTGCAGCACAGGCACATACAAGAAGTGAAGGTAAGGAGAAGAACCTGGAAGAAGAGAGGTGCTCTGCCCTCCTCCGTGCTCCTCCTCCGTGCATATGTCGAACAACCTCCATTCGTCGCTTGCGAGCACCATGCGCCTTGGTTGGCCATGAAGCCCTTGTCCTCTGTTGCACGGATGAAACTCAAAGCATCAGTACAGCTACACAGACATGGTATCACAGACATTCTCTAATTGACTAGCACCCAAATATATATACATGCACCAGTTGAGAAAAATCATGACTTGGACAGTGTATTAAAGAAAAATCAGTGTTCCATGCCCACCAAATCATTCAAAAAACTAACTGCACTACTACAGTTCTGAACAGCTATCGGTGCATCAACAAAATATGGAACAACAAGCACTACATGACAACTAGAGCATATATATAACACTCAACAATGAACAGTTATCACAGAGAACAAGATACCAAGAGATGAATGATGGCACTCAAATTCTAATATCACATAGATAAAATTCATTGCCATAGTAACAGGCACTGTGCATGATTCAGAAGGGAGGTTCCTAGAATAAAATAGTTGAAACGGGGGATGATTCTATTTTAGAGCTAAGTAGGTAACAACATATACTTGGAAGGGGTGATAAACAAACTGAATTTAGGATACAGTGCCATCTTTTACTCTCAAGTAACGATAGCAAATGTTGTGTCGACACTATAGCAGCACTATACTAATTGGAGTGACATCATGCTAAGCCACATAGCACAAACTTAGCATGCTAATGCTACCGCCGCTATTTGCCGTAGCCCTCTATTTAAACTTTGCATGTTATACTCTCAAGTAACGGCAGTTGATGCTATGTGCAGATTTCTCTTCTACAAGGTATATGCAAATGATTGTGCAGATTTATCTTCTACAAAGTGTACACAGAGAAGAGACAAATCATATGCTTCTCCAAGTGAGTTGAAGGTAGTACCCAGCACTGGAGTGATTGCATTAGCCTCTTCTTCTCTCTGGCGCCGCGCGGCTTCACTTTGCGCTTCTCCCCCAGCATCCACTTGTAGACCCGACGCTGCTCGTCCTCGGGGATCGGCGGCAGCGGAGCGGCCGCCTTGGCAAGTGTTGCCACCGGCTCAGGGGACTCGGCGGCAACAGACGAGGTGGACGTCGTTGGAGTTGCAGAAGCAGAGTCGGTGGTCTTGGCCGAGGAATCCCTGTAGTAGGTCCTGACGAGCATGTAGAGTCGGGGGTCTTGGCCGGGGAATCCTTGTAGTAGGTCATGATGAGCATGTAGGTTGCACGTTGCCAAGCAGGGGATGTGAGATGGTGAAGAGTGATTAATAATAAACCAAAGAAAAAAGCGAACCCCATCGGGGAAATGGATTCACTACGAGGGAAAACCTTATACACAGAATCTTAGCAGCAGCGCGGCACAAAAAGAAGTTCTACTGCTAATTAGCAGTAGCACGGGTTTTTAACCCTCGCTACTACTAAGTTGATAGTAGTATGATACGTCTCCAACGTATCTATAATTTTTGATTGCTCCATGCTACTTTATCTACTGTCTTGAACTATATTGGGCTTTATTTTCCACTTTTATATTATTTTTGGGACTAACCTATTAACCGAAGGCCCAGCCTAGAATTGTTGTTTTTGGCCTTTTTCAGTGTTTCGAAGAAACAGAATATCAAACAAAGTCCAAACGGAATGAAACCTTCGGGAACGTGATTTTCTCATCAGATAAGATCCAGGAGACTTGGACCCTCCGTCAAGAAAGCCACGAGGCGGTCACGAGGGTGGAGGGCGCGCCCCTCCCCCTGGGCGCGCCCCCTACCTTGTGGGCCCCTCGGAGCTCCACCGACGTACTCCTTCCTCCTATATATACCTACGTATCCCCGTATGATCAGGGGGGGCCAAAAACCTAATTCCACCGCCGCAACCTTCTGTATCCACGAGATCCCATCTTGGGGCCTGTTCTAGAGCTCCGCCGGAGGGGGCATCCACCACGGAGGGCTTCTACATCATAACCATGGCCCCTCCGATGAAGTGTGAGTAGTTTACTTTAGACCTTCGGGTCCATAGCTAGTAGCTAGATGGCTTCTTCCCTCTTTTCGGATCTCAATACAATGTTCTCCCCCTCTCTTGTGGAGATCTATTTGATGTAATCTTCTTTTTGCGGTGTGTTTGTTGAGACCGGTGAATTGTGGATTTATGATCCAGTATTATCTATGGAAAATATTTGATTCTTCTCTGAATTCTTTTATGTATGATTGAGTTATCTTTGCAAGTCTCTTCTAATTATCCGTTTGGTTTGGCCAACTAGATTGGTAGTTCTTGCAATGGGAGAAGTGCATGGCTTTGGGTTCAATCTTGCGGTGTCCTCACTCAGTGACAGAAAGAGTTGCAAGGCACGTATTGTATTGTTGTCATCGAGGATAACAAGATGGGTTTTTTATCATATTGCATGAATTTATCCCTCTACATCATGTCATCTTGCTTAAGGCGTTACTCTGTTTTTACTTAATACTCTAGATGCATGCTGGATAGCGGTCGATGAGTGGAGTAATAGTACTAGATGCAGAATCGTTTCGATCTACTTGTTCTGGATGTGATGCCTATATACATGATCATGCCTAGATATACTCATAACTATGCTCAATTCTGTCAATTGCTCAACAGTAATTTGTTCACCCACCGTAGAATACTTATGCTCTCGAGAGAAGCCACTAGTGAAACCTATGGCCCCCGGGTCTATTCTCATCATATCAATCTATATCACTTTATTTACTAGCTTTGTTTTTACTTTACCTTTACTTTTTACTTTGCATCTATCTATCAAAAATACCAAAAATATTATCTCTATCAGATCTCACTCTCGTAAGTGACCGTGAAGGGATTGACAACCCCTAAGCATTGGTTGCGAGTTGCTATCGTGTTGTGCAGGTACGAGGGACTTGCCCGTGACCTCCTACTGGATTGATACCTTGGTTCTCAAAAACTGAGGGAAATACTTACGCTACTATGTTGCATCATCCTCTCCTCTTCGGGGAAAACCAATGCAAGCTCGAGACGTAGCAAGAAGAATTTTTGGCGCCGTTGCCGGGGAGTCTTACGCAAAAGTTAACATACCAAGTACCCATCACAATCCCTATCTCTCGCATTACATTATTTGCCATTTGCCTCTCGTTTTCCTCTCCCCCACTTCACCCTTGCCGTTTTATTCGCCCTCTCTTTCCCAATCTCCTCCTCTCTTTCCCGTTTGCCTTTTCTCGTTGCCTTTCTGTTTGCTTGTGTGTTGGATTACTTGTTGCCATGGCGCAAGATAATACCAAATTGTGTGATTTCTCGAATACCAATAATAATGATTTCCTTAGTACTCCGATTGCTCCTCTTAATAATGATGAGTCTTGTGAAATCAATACCGCTTTGTTGAATCTTGTTATGAAAGATCAATTTGTCGGCCTTCCTAGTGAAGATGTCGCTACTCATCTAAACAATTTTGTTGATTTGTGTGATATGCAAAACAAAAAAGATACGGATAACAATATTGTCAAATTGAAGTTGTTTCCGTTTTCACTTAGAGATCATGCTAAAGTTTGGTTTTCGTCTTTGCCTAAAAATAGTATTGATTCTTGGAACAAGTGCAAAGATGCTTTTATCTCTAAGTATTTTCCTCCCGCTAAGATTATCACTCTTAGGAACGATATCATGAATTTTAAACAACTTGATCATGAGCATGTTGCCTAATCTTGGGAAAGAATGAAATTAATGCTTCACAATTGCACTATCATGGTTTGAATTTATGGATGATCATACAAAACTTTTATGCCGAATTGAATTTTGCTTCTAGAAATCTTTTAGATTCGGCCGCAGGAGGCACGTTTATGGAAATTACGTTAGGAGATGCTACCAAATTGCTTGATAATATTATGGCTAATTATTCTCAATGGCACACCACAAGATCTTCTAGTAAAAAAGTGCATGCTATAGAAGAAATCAACGTTTTGAGTGAAAAGATGGATGAACTTATGAAGATGTTTGCTCCTAAAAATACTCCTCTTGATCCCAATGATACGCCTTTATCTACTTTGCTTGAGAATAACAATGAATCTATGGATGTGAATTTTGTTGGTAGGAATAGTTTTGGAAAAAACGCTTATAGAGGGAATTTTAATCCTAGGCATTATCCTAGTAATCCTTCTAATAATTATGGAAATTCCTACAACAACTTTTTTGGAAATTTTAATAAGATGCCCTCTGAATTTGATAGTAGTGTTAAAGAGTTTATGAATTCACAAAAGAATTTTAATGCTTTGCTTGAAGAGAAATTGCTTAAAGTTGATAATTTGGCTAGGAACGTTGATAGAATTTCTCTTTAAATTGATTCTTTAAAGCATAGATCTATTCCTCCTAAGCATGATATCAATGAGTCTCTCAAAGCCATGAGAATTTTCATTGATGAGTGCAAAGAAAGAACCGCTAGGATGCGTGCTTCCAAAGATGCCTTTATTAAAGTGTGTTCTTCTAATCCCTATGAAAATCAAGATGAAGATCTAAAAGTTATTGATGTGTCCCGCATTAAATCTTTGTTTTGCAATATGAATCTTGATGAAACTGAATATGATCTTTCTTTACCTAGAAGGCGTTCTAAGAATTCGGAGTTTCTAGATCTTGATGATGAAATTGATGAAAGTGGGATTGAAATAAATAAAAACCGTGATGTTGCTAAACCCACTATTCTGGATCTCAAGGAATTTAATTATGAAAATTGCTCTTTGATTGGTTGTATTTCCTTGTTGCAATCCGTGCTAGAATCTCCTCATACTTATAGTCAAAATAAGGCCTTTACCGAACACATTGTTGATGCATTGATGCAATCTTATGAAGAAAAACTTGAGTTGAAAGTTTCTATCCCTAGAAAACTCTATGATGAGTGGGAACCTACAATTAAAATTAAAATTAAAGACTTTGAGTTTCATGCTTTATGTGATTTGGGTGCCAGTGTCTCTACTATTCCCAAAACTTTATGTGATTTGCTAGATTTCCGTGATTTTGATGATTGCTCTCTAAACTTGCATCTTGCGGATTCCACTATTAAAAAGCCTATGGGAAGAATTAATGATGTTCTTATTATTGCAAATAGGAATTATGTGCCCATAGATTTTATCGTTCTTGATATAGATTGCAATCCTTCATGTCCTATTATTCTTGGTATACCTTTCCTTAGAACGATTGGTGCAATTATTGATATGAAGGAAGGGAATATTAGATTCCAATTTCCCTTAAAGAAGGGTATGGAACACTTCCCTAGAAAGAAAATAAAATTACCATATGAATCTATCATGAGATCCACTTATGGATTGCCTACCAAAGATGGCAATGCCTAGATCTATCCTTGCTTTTATGCCTAGTTAAGGGCGTTAAACGATAGCGCTTGTTGGGAGGCAACCCAATTTTATTTTGTGTTTTTTGTTTTTGCTTCTGTTTAGTAATAAATAATCCATCTACCTTCTGTTTGGATGTGGTTTTATGTTTCAATTAGTGTTTGTGCCAAGTAGGACCTATAGGATAACCTACGATGATAGTTGATTTGATTCTGCTGAAAAACAGAAACTTTAGCGCTCACGAGATTAGCTGCCATTTTTTACTAGAGAGTGCTTTTGCGTTGATTCTTTTTGCTGTTGATCAATAAACAAATTGTCCAGGACTTCCTATTTTGGTAGAAATTTTAGAGTTGCCGAAGTTTGCGTTAGTTCCAGATTACTACAGACTGTTCTGTTTTTGACAGATTCTGTTTTTCGTGTGTTGTTTGCTTATTTTGATGAATCTATGGCTAGTAAATTAGTTTATAAACCATAGAGAAGTTGGAATACAGTAGGTTTAACATCAAAATAAATAAATAATGAGTTCATTACAGTACCTTGAAGTAGTCTTTTGTTTTCTTTCTCTAACGGAGCTCACGAGATTTCTGTTGAGTTTTGTGTTGTGAAGTTTTCAAGTTTTGAGTGAATTCTTTTGATGGATTATGGAACAAGGAGTGACAAGAGCCTAAGCTTGGGGATTCCCATGGCACCCCCAAGATAATCCAAGGACACCAAAATGTCAAAGCTTGGGGATGCCCTAGAAGGCATCCCCTCTTTCGTCCACTTCCATCGGTAATTTACTTGGAGCTATATTTTTATTCACCAACATGATATGTGTTTTGCTTGGAGCGTCTTGTATTATTTGCGTCTTTGCTTGTTAGTTTACCACAATCATCCTTGCTGTACACACCTTTTGAGAGAGCCATACATGAATTGAAATTTTCTAGAATACTCTATGTGCTTCACTTATATCTTTTGAGCTTGATAGTTTTGCTCATAATGCTTCACTTATATCTTTTGAGCGTGATAATTTTTGCTCTAGTGCTTCACTTAGATCTTTTTGAGCACGGTGGTGGATTTTTTTTAAAGAAACTTGATCTCTCATGCTTCACTTATATTATTTTGAGAGTCGTCAATAGCATGGTAATTTGCTTAATCTTAATAAACTTGGTGTTCAAGATATGTGAAACTTTCTTTTGAGTGCGTTGAATACTAAGATAAGTTTGATGCTTGATAATTGTTTTGAGATATGGAGGTGATAATATCATAGTCATGCTAGTTGGGTGATTATGAATTTGAGAAATACTTGTGTTGAAATTTGCAAATCCCGTAGCATGCACGTATGGTTAAAGTTATGTAACAAATTTGAAACATGAAGTGTACCTGGCTTGTGCATACTTATGAGTGGCGGTCGGGGACGAGCGATGGTCTTTTCCTACCAATCTATCCCCCTAGGAGCATGCGCGTAGTATTTGAATTTTTTGTGAATTCTAAATTTTTGCAACAAGTATATGAGTTCTTTTGACTAATATTGAGTCCATGGATTATACGCACTTTTACCTTTCCGCCATTGCTAGCCTCTTCGGTACCGTGCATTGCCCTTTCTCACATTGAGAGTTGGCGCAAACTTCGCCGGTGCATCCAAACCCCGTGATACAATACGCTCTATCACACATAAACCTCTTTATATCTTCCTCAAAACAGCCACCATACCTACCTATTATGGCATTTCCATAGCCATTCCGAGATATATTGCCATGCAACTTCCATCATCATCATCGTGACATGCATTACTTTTGTCATATTTCCATTGCATGATCTTGTAGTTGACATCGTATTTGTGGCAAAGCCACCATGCATTATTTTCCATACATGTCACTCTTGATTCATTGCACCATCCCGGTACACCACCGGAGGCATTCATATAGAGTCATATCTTGTTCTAAGTTTCGAGTTGTAATCCTTATGTTGTAATCAATAGAAGTGTGATGATCATCATTATTAGAGCATTCCCCAAAAAAGGGAAAGGCCCAAAAAAATAAAAATAAAAAGGGGCAATGCTACTATCTCCTTTTCCACACTTGTGCTTCAAAGTAGCACCTTGTTCTTCATGTAGTGAGTCTCATATATTGTGCTTCAAAGTAGCACCTTGTTCCTCATGTAATGAGTCTCATAAGTTGTCTTTTCATACTAGTGGGAATTTTTCATTATAGAACTTGGCTTGTATATTCCTATGATGGGCTTCCTCAAATGCCCAAGGTCTTCGTGAGAAAGCAAGTTGGATGCACACCCACTAGTTTTCTTTTGTTGAGCATTCATAGCTCTAGTGCATCCGTTGCATGGCAATCCCTACTCCTCATGTTGACATCAATTGATGGGCATCTCCATAGCCCGTTGATTAGCCTCGTCAACGTGAGACTCTCTCCTTTTTGTCTTCTCCGCACAATCCCCACCATCATATTCTATTCCACCCATAGTGCTATATCCACGGCTCACGCTCATGTATTGCGTGAAGGTTGAAAAAGTTTGAGATTATTTAAGTACGAAACAATTGCTTGGCTTGTCATCGGGGGTATAGAAGTTGGGAACATCTTTGTGTGACGAAAATGAAGCATAGCCTAACTATATGATTTTGTAGGGATGAACTTTCTTTTGCCATGTTATTTTGAGAAGACATGATTGCTTTGATTAGTATGCTTGAAGTATTATTATTTCTTTGTCAATATGAACTTTTGTCTTGAATCTTTCGGATCTGAATATTCATATCACAATTAAGAAGATTTACATTGAAATTATGCCAAAGTATCACTCCGCATCAAAAATTCTTTTTTATCATTTACCTACTCGAGGACGAGTAGGAATTAAGCTTGGGGATGCTTGATACGTCTCCAACGTATCTATAATTTTTGATTGCTCCATGCTACTTTATCTACTGTTTTGGACTATATTGGGCTTTATTTTCCACTTTTATATTATTTTTGGGACTAACCTATTAACCGGAGGCCCAGCCCAGAATTGCTGTTTTTTGCCTTTTCCAGTGTTTCGAAGAAACAGAATATCAAACGAAGTCCAAACGGAATGAAACCTTCAGGAACATGATTTTCTCATCAGATAAGATCCAGGAGACTTGGACCCTCCGTCAAGAAAGCCACGAGGCGGTCACGTGGGTGGAGGGTGCTCCCCTCCCCCCTGGGCGTGCCCCCTACCTCGTGGGCCCCTCGGAGCTCCACCAACGTACTCCTTCATCCTATATATACCTACGTATCCCCGTATGATCAGGGGTGAGCCAAAAACCTAATTCCACTGCCGCAACCTTCTGTATCCATGAGATCCCATCTTGGGGCCTGTTCTGGAGCTCCGTCGGAGGAGGCATCCACCACGGAGGGCTTCTACATCATCACCATGGCCCCTCCGATGAAGTGTGAGTAGTTTACTTCAGACCTTAGGGTCCATAGCTAGTAGCTAGATGGCTTCTTCTCTCTTTTTGGATCTCAATACAATGTTCTCCCCCTCTCTTGTGGAGATCTATTTGATGTAATCTTCTTTTTGCGGTGTGTTTGTTGAGAACGATGAATTGTGGGTTTATGATCCAGTATTATCTATGGAAAATATTTGATTCTTCTCTGAATTCTTTTATGTATGATTGAGTTATCTTTGCAAGTCTCTTTGAATTATCCGTTTGGTTTGGCCAACTAGATTGGTAGTTCTTGCAATGGGATAAGTGCATAGCTTTGGGTTCAATCTTGCGGTGTCCTTACTCAGTGACAGAAAGAGTTGCAAGGCACGTATTGTATTGTTGCCATCGAGGATAACAAGATGGGGTTTTTATCATATTGTATGAATTTATCCCTCCACATCATGTCATCTTGCTTAAGGCATTACTTTGTTTTTACTTAATACTCTAGATGCATGTTGGATAGCGGTCGATGAGTGGAGTAATAGTAGTAGATGCAGAATCGTTTCGATCTACTTGTTTTGGACGTGATGGCTATATACATGATCATTGCCTAGATATACTCATAACTATGCTCAATTTTGGCAATTGCTCAACAGTAATTTGTTCTCCGACCGTAGAATACTTATGCTCTCGAGAGAAGCCACTAGTGAAACATATGGCCCCCGGGTCTATTCTCATCATATCAATCTATATCACTTTATTTACTAGCTTTGTTTTTACTTTACCTTTACTTTTTACTTTGCATCTATCTATCGAAAATACCAAAAATATTATCTCTATCAGATCTCACTCTCGTAAGTGACCGTGAAGGGATTGACAACCCCTAAGCGTTGGTTGCGAGTTGCTATCGTGTTATGCAGGTACGAGGGACTTGCGCGTGACCTCCTACTGGATTGATACCTTGGTTCTCAAAAACTGAGGGAAATACTTATGCTACTGTGCTGCATCATCCTCTCCTCTTCGGGGAAAACCAACGCAAGCTCGAGACGTAGCATAGTAGCACGAGTTTTTAACCCTTGCTACTACTAAGCGGTCTCTACCGTGCCCCCCGACACATGCCATAGTAGTAGCGAGGGGTATAAACCCGCGCTACTACTAAGTTGATAGTAGTAGCGCGGTTTTATACCCCTCGCTACTTCTAAGTACGAGGTAGGTGAAGTCGCCATATCCTCGGCCGAATCCCCATCTCCTCCCCCAAATCCATCCTCTCTTCCACCACTATCTCCTCTCACTTTCCATACGCTCTCACATGGACCTCTTACCCATGCACCCATCCTCCTCCATGGCGCCGAAAGAGGCCGCCGCCTCGCGCCACCGGCGTCTAGGAGCTCGTCGTTCTTCCACCGACGTCTAGGAGGCCGCCGCCCCGCGCCACCGCACCGGAGCACCTTGCCACCGGTGACTAGCTCCGCTGCTCCCTACATCACCTTCCTCTCACCCTCCCATGTCCATGCTCGTGCAGGTCGTCGCCATGGATGACCCGGAGCTATCTGGCATGGTCGGGAAGAGGAGCCTCACGCCGCGGCCTGGCTCTGCCAGAGAAACAGGCCCTCTCCAACAGCCACTGCTGGATCTGGTCTTCCGCTGTCCGTTCATGGCTCCGACGACACCAATCATCGCTAGATCTTACCATTACTACCATTGACAGCATGCACAGGATCGAGATTTTTTTTGTTTTTGAAAGTAATAGAAGTAGCGCGGTGTATAAGACCTGCTACAACTAATTAGCAGTAGCGCTGTTTGCATAGCACGCTATAGCTAACCATGTATAGCAGTAGCGTGTGTCAACACGCGCTACTACTACAAGTTAGCTGTGGCGCCGTATCAGTAGCGCAGGAACCCGCGCTACTGATACACCCAAAACCCGCGCTGTTGCTAGGCTTTTCCCTAGTAGTGATTGCAACAGTGGGAGACCGCCATGGCCGGCGTCTTGGATCTCTCCATGAGAAGAACGCGGAGTAGCAGTAGGGGAGTGAGATGGAGATGGGGTGCTGACCACCGACGAATGTGTTGACGGCAAGGAGGAAGGGAAACATCCGGCGCATGAAGCCCTTCTTCACATCTGCGGCTGGCGGCGGCGCGGGGGCACCAGACGGATTGGGCTTGGGCTTGCCGTGGGCGGCCATGGCGACAAGAAACAATCAGGGAGATGATGGATGTGGAATTTGGTGGGGGTGCGGTGCGGGGGAAGGGTGGGAGAGAGGGACAATTTGATCTTTTGCCACACTTTACTTCTCCATTTGATCATTTGCCCCCCCCCCTTCCTGAGAGGCTGTCGGGTTGGGCTCGGGGCCACTGTCATTGAGACAATCATAGGAAAAATCATAAAATCCCTTGTAAAGTGGGGAAAATCATCAAATCCCCCGGGGAGAGAGGGGAGGGGAGAGGCATACATCTTGAGGACGTCCTAGAGGCCCTTGGCAGGCTGCGTATCGACATGGCCAGCTGCGGATCGGAGAAACGGCGGGTAAGGAGTGGTGGGGCGGTGGTAGTCGATGGGATCTGAGATCAAGGGCGTCGTTGGTGGTGGCCACGAGGAGATGGAGACGAGGGAGAGGGGGAGGTGGACGGCGCAGGGGAGGGGAGGGAGGATCACGTGGGCCTCGTCGACGGCGCATCCGGTGCTGCACCTCCAGCTCGCGGATCCAGAACTCGGCCGCCATGGTTGCGACGCGGGCTCATGTTTCGGGTGCTTGGGAAAGAATTAGAAGGTGGGGGCGCCAACGGTGGTGGGGTAGAGGAGAGCTTGGGGTATCCGGCGGTGGTGTGGGCGCGCGCAGGCGGCAGAGGGGCGTGCGGCGCAAGGGAGGGAGAGAGGAATGAGAAGAGAGCTAGGGTTGTGGCACAGGGGGAGGGGAGAAAGAAAGGAGGTGGGAGGTGGATGGAAAATCTCGACGAGGACTCGGGAGAGCCGTGGGATCCGCGAGCATCCGACGGTGTTCCATCCACGATTCGCGTGAAACACCCACGGACCAATCAAAATGCAGTACGCGCATACGATGTCATGACCATCTAAATAGGTCGTGGTTAATTGCAAAATTGGTCGTAGTTAACTAAAAATTCATTTTCCTTTTTTGAGTGCCATAAAGGAGTTTTTTTGTGAAGGACGTACCATATATTTGTCGCAAAATTGTACCAAATCAATTTTATAAAATACTAGGACATACTTAATGCACATTTGACCAAATGGTTGGGTGTCAAAAACTTTTACCCACCTCTCGTGAAAAAAAACAAATTTCTGCCGATTCAGTAGGAAGCGGGTTAAATTTGAACTCCAGCTGCCTCATAGTTTCCTATTTATTTTTTTCAAAAATAATTTCTAGGTACTTAAGTATCTATTTAATTAGAGAAACACCAAAAAATTCCAAGATTCAACTACTAGCTAGGAACGGTCATTCCCGTTGTTTTGACCGCATTTTGGAACGGGCATAAAAAATTTAAAAAAGTTGGAAAAATTGGAAAACCTTCGCATTGTGTCATTATATGTGATCAAGTTTCTAGGAAAAATAATAAACTTGTAATACGGCAATTATTTTAAAAAGGTGTTATCAGAAATGAGTTATCATGTGTAAAGATTCATGGCTTTCAACCCAAATGCTCAATCTTATGGCCACATTAATGGCATCATTTGTTTAAATGATCTAATATTATGCACAATGGTGCATCTTGCAATGGCAAACAATGTTGCATAAGGGAGTTTTCATATTTTTTGGACGGAAATTTCATTTTCCATTTTTTGAGTGCCCAAAATGAGTTTTTTTAAAGACCTACCATATATTTGTTGAAAAATTGTACCAAATCAATTTTCTAAAATACTAGGACATATTTAATGCACAATTGACAAATGGTTGGGTGTCAAAAGCTTTGATCCACCTCTCGTGAAAAATACAAATTTTCATCGATTCAGCAGGAAGCGGGTCAAATTTAAACTACACTTGCCTTTTGCTCTTTATTTTAAAAAAATCAATCTAGGTACTTAAGTATCTACTAGTACATATGCCCGTGCGTTCCAACGGGCGAAACTGTCATTATGCTCCACTTATATTCAAGTATGACAAATGTTGAAATTAGGTTACCCTCATCTCTATAAGGTGCATATGCGGGTGTGTTGCCATGGCTTGAACTATCCTTATTTGGATCATGAAGTGTGTTGGGGAACGTAGTAATTTCAAAAAAATTCCTACGCACACGAAAGATCATGGTGATGGCATAGCAACGAGAGGGGAGAGTGTTGTCCATGTACCCTCGTAGACCGTAAGCAGAAGCGTTAGCACAACGCGGTTGATGTAGTCGTACGTCTTCATGATCCGACCGATCCAAGCACCGAACGTATGGCACCTCCGAGTTCAGCACACGTTCAGCTCGATGACGATCCCCGGGCTCCGATCCAGCAAAGCTTCGGGGGATGAGTTCCGTCAGCACAACGGCGTGGTGACGATGATGATGTTCTACCGGCGCAGGGCTTCGCGTAAACTCCGCGACGATATGACTGAGGTGGAATATGGTGGAGGGGGGCACCGCACACGGCTAAGGAACGATCCGTAGATCAACTTGTGTGTCTATGGGGTGCCCCCTACCCCCGTATATAAAGGAGGGAGGGGGTAGGCCGGCCGGCCCTTGTTGGGCGCGCCAGGAGGAGGAGTCCTCCTCCTAGTAGGAGTAGGACTCCTCCTTTCCTACTCCTACTAGGAGGGGAAGAAAGGGGGAGAGGAGGGGAAGGAAAGAGGGGGGCGCCGCCCCCCCCCCTAGTCCAATTCGGACCAGAGGGAGAGGGGGTGCGCAGCCCTTCCTGGCCGCCCCTCTCTCTTCCCACCAAGGCCCAAGTGGCCCATTAACTCTCCGGGAGGGGTTCCGGTAACCCTCCGGCACTCCGGTTTTCTCCGAAATCACCCGGAACACTTCCGGTGTCCGAATATAGTCGTCCAATATATCAATCTTTATGTCTCAACCATTTCGAGACTCCTTGTCATGTCCGTGATCACATCCGAGACTCCGAACAAACTTCGGTACATCAAAACTTGTAAACTCATAATAAAACTGTCATCGCAACGTTAAGCGTGCGGACCCTACGGGTTCGAGAACTATGTAGACATGACCTAGAACTATTCTCGGTCAATAACCAATAGCGGAACCTGGATGCCCATATTGGTTCCTACATATTCTACGAAGATCTTTATCGGTCAAACCCCATAACAACATACGTTGTTCCCTTTGTCATCGGTATGTTACTTGCCCGAGATTTGATCGTCGGTATCCAATACCTAGTTCAATCTCGTTACCGGCAAGTCTCTTTACTCGTTCTGTAACACATCATCTTATAACTAACTCATTAGTTATAATGCTTGCAAGGCTTAGGTGATGAGTATTACCGAGAGGGCCCAGAGGTACCTCTCCGACAATTGGAGTGACAAAACCTAATCTCGAATTATGCCAACCCAACATGTACCTTCGGAAACACCTGTAGAGCACCTTTATAATCACCGAGTTACGTTGTGACGTTTGGTAGCACACAAAGTGTTCTTCCGGTAAACGGGAGTTGCACAATCTCATAGTTGCAGGAACTTTGTATAAGTCATGAAGAAAGCAATAGCAACATACTAAACGATCAAGTGCTAGGCTAACGGAATGGGTCATGTCAATCACATCATTCTCCTAATGATGTGATCCCATTAATCAAATGAAAACACATGTCTATAGTTAGGAAACATAACCATCTTTGATTAATGAGCTAGTCAAGTAGAGGCATACTAGTGACTTTATGTTTGTCTATGTATTCACACGTGTATCATGTTTCCGGTTAATACAATTCTAGCATGAATAATAAACATTTATCATGATATGAGGAAATAAATAATAACTTTATTATTGCCTCTAGGGCATATTTCCTTCAGTCTCCCACTTGCACTAGAGTCAATAATCTAGATTACATAGTAATGATTCTAACACCCATGGAGTCTTGGTGCTGATCATGTTTTGCTCGTGAGAGAGGCTTAGTGAATGGGTCTGCAACATTCAGATCCGTATGTATCTTGCAAATCTCTATGTCTCCCACTTGGACTTGGTCCCGAATGGAATTGAAGCGTCTCTTGATGTGCTTGGTCCTCTTGTGAAATCTGGATTCCTTTGCCAAGGCAATTGCACCAGTATTGTCACAGAAGATCTTCATTGGTCCCGATGCACTAGGTATGACACCTAGATCGGAAATGAACTCCTTCATCCAGACTCCTTCATTTGCTGCTTCCGAAGCAACTATGTACTCCGCTTCACATGTAGATCCCGCTACGACGCTTTGTTTAGAACTGCACCAACTTACAGCTCCACCGTTTAATAAAAACACGTATTCGGTTTGCGATTTAGAATCGTCCGGATCAGTGTCAAAGCTTGCATCGACGTAACCGTTTACGACTAGCTCTTTGTCACCTCCATATACGAGAAACATATCCTTAGTCCTTTTCAGGTATTTCAGGATGTTCTTGACCGTTGTCCAGTGATCCACTCCTAGATTACTTTGGTACCTTCCTGCCAAGCTTATTGCTAAGCATACGTCAGGTCTGGTACACAGCATTGCATACATGATAGAGCCTATGGGTGAAGCATAGGGAACATTTTTCATTTTCTCTCTATCTTTTGCTGTGGTCGGGCATTGAGTTTGACTCAACTTCACACCTTGTAGCACAGGCAAGAATCCTTTCTTTGCCTGATCCATTTTGAACTTTTTCAAAATTTTGTCAAGGTATGTGCTTTGTGAAAGTCCTATTAAGCGTCTTGATCTATCTCTATAGATCTTGATGCCCAATATGTAAGCAGCTTCACCGAGGTCTTTCATTGAAAAACTTTTATTCAAGTATCCTTTTATGCTATCGAGAAATTCTATATCATTTCCAATTAATAATATGTCATCTACATATAAAATTAGAAATGCTACAGAGCTCCCACTCACTTTCTTGTAAATATAGGCTTCTCCAAAAGTCTGTATAAAACCATATGCTTTGATCACACTATCAAAGCATTTATTCCAACTCCGAGATGCTTGCACCGGTCCATAAATGGAACGCTGGAGCTTGCACACTTTGTCAGCACCTTTTGGATCAACAAAACCTTCCGGCTGCATCATATACAACTCCTCTTCTAGAAATCCATTCAAGAATGCAGTCTTGACATCCATTTGCCAAATTTCATAATCATGAAATGCAGCAATAGCTAACATGATTCGGACGGACTTAAGCATTGCTACGGGTGAGAAAGTCTCATCGTAGTCAACCCCTTGAACTTGTCGAAAACCTTTTGCAACAAGTCGAGCTTTATAGACAGTTATATTACCATCAGCGTCAGTCTTCTTCTTAAAGATCCATTTATTCTCAATGGCTTGCCGATCATCGGGCAAGTCAACCAAAGTCCATACTTTGTTTTCGTACGTGGATCCCATCTCAGATTTCATGGCTTCTAGCCATTTTGCAGAATCCGGGCTCATCATCGCTTCCTCATAGTTCGTAGGTTCATCATGGTCAAGTAACATGACTTCCAGAATAGGATTACCGTACCACTCTGGTGCAGATCTTACTCTGGTAGACCTACGAGGTTCAGTAGAAACTTGATCTGAAGTTTCATGATCATTATCATTAGCTTCCTCACTAATTGGTGTATTTGTCACAGGAACTGGTTCTCGTGATGAACTACTTTCCAATAAGGGAGTAGATACAGTTATCTCATCAAGTTCTACTTTCCTCCCACTCACTTCTTTCGAGAGAAACTCCTTCTCTAGAAAGGATCCATTCTTAGCAACGAATGTCTTGCCTTCGGATCTGTGATAGAAGGTGTACCCAATAGTCTCTTTTGGGTATCCTATGAAGACACATTTCTCCGATTTAGGTTCGAGCTTATCTGGTTGAAGTTTCTTCACATAAGCATCACAGCCCCAAACTTTAAGAAACGACAACTTTGGTTTCTTGCCAAACCACAGTTCATAAGGCGTCGTTTCAATGGATTTTGATGGTGCCCTATTTAACGTGAATGCGGCCGTCTCTAAAGCATAACCCCAAAACGATAACGGTAAATCAGTAAGAGACATCATAGATCGCACCATATCAAGTAAAGTACGATTACGACGTTTGGACACACCATTTCGTTGTGGTGTTCCAGGTGGCGTGAGTTGCGAAACTATTCCACATTGTTTCAAGTGTAGGCCAAACTCATAACTCAAATACTCTCCTCCACGATCAGATCGTAGAAACTTTATTTTCTTGTTACGATGATTTTCTACTTCACTCTGAAATTCTTTGAACCTTTCAAATGTTTCAGACTTGTGTTTCATCAAGTAGATATACCCATATCTGCTCAAATCATCTGTGAAGGTGAGAAAATAACGATACCCGCTGCGAGCCTCAACATTCATTGGGCCACAAACATCAGTATGTATGATTTCCAACAAATCAGTTGCTCGCTCCATAGTTCCGGAGAACTGCGTTTTAGTCATCTTGCCCATAAGGCACGGTTCGCAAGTACCAAGTGATTCATAATCAAGTGATTCCAAAAGTCCATCAGTATGGAGTTTCTTCATGCGCTTTACACCGACATGACCCAAACGGCAGTGCCACAAATAAGTTGCACTATCATTATTAACTCTGCATCTTTTGGTTTCAACACTATGAATATGTGTATCACTACTATCGAGATTTAATAAAAATAGACCACTCTTCAAGGGTGCATGACCATAAAGGATATTACTCATATAAATAGAACAACCATTATTCTCTGATTTAAATGAATAACTGTCTCGCATCAAACAAGATCCAGATATAATGTTCATGCTCAACGCTGGCACCAAATAAAAATTATTCAGGTCTAAAACTAATCCCGAAGGTAGATGTAGAGGTAGCGTGCCGACCGCGATCACATCGACTTTGGAACCGTTTCCCACGCGAATCATCACCTCGTCCTTGGCCAGTGCTCGCTTATTCCGTAGTCCCTGTTTCGAGTTGCAAATATTAGCAACAGAACCAGTATCAAATACCCAGGTGCTACTACGAGCTCTAGTTAGGTACACATCAATAACATGTATATCAGATATACCTTTGTTCACTTTGCCATCCTTCTTATCCGCCAAATACTTGGGGCAGTTCCGCTTCCAGTGACCAGTCTGCTTGCAGTAGAAACACTCAGTTTCAGGCTTAGGTCCAGACTTGGGTTTCTTCTCTTGAGCAGCAACTTGCTTGCTGTTCTTCTTGAAGTTCCCCTTCTTCTTCCCTTTGCCCTTTTTCTTGAAACTAGTGGTCTTGTTGACCATCAACACTTGATGCTCCTTCTTGATTTCTACCTCCGCAGCTTTTAGCATTGCGAAGAGCTCGGGAATAGTCTTGTTCATCCCTTGCATATTATAGTTCATCACAAATCTCTTGTAGCTTGGTGGCAGTGATTGGAGAATTCTGTCAATGATGCTATCATCCGGAAGATTAACTCCCAGTTGAATCAAGTGATTATTATACCCAGACATTTTGAGTATATGTTCACTGACAGAACTATTCTCCTCCATCTTGCAACTGTAGAACTTATTGGAGACTTCATATCTCTCAATCCGGGCATTTGCTTGAAATATTAACTTCAACTCCTGGAGCATCTCATATGCTCCATGACGTTCAAAACATCGTTGAAGACCCGGTTCTAAGCCGTAAAGCATGGCACACTGAACTATAGAGTAGTCATCAGCTTTGCTCTGCCAGATGTTCTTAACGTCGTCAGTTGCATCAGCAGCAGGCCTGGCACCTAGCGGTGCTTCTAGGACGTAACTTTTCTGTGCAGCAATGAGGATAATCCTCAGGTTACGGACCCAGTCCGTGTAATTGCTACCATCATCTTTCAACTTTGCTTTCTCAAGGAACGCATTAAAATTCAACGGAACAATAGCACGAGCCATCTATCTACAAAAAAACATAGACAAGCAAAATACTATCAGGTACTATGTTCATGATAAATTTAAGTTCAATTAATCATATTACTTAAGAACTCCCACTTAGACAGACATCTCTCTAGTCATCTAAGTGATCACGTGATCCAAATCAACTAAACCATAACCGATCATCACGTGAGATGGAGTAGTTTTGAATGGTGAACATCACTATGTTGATCATGTCTACTATATGATTCACGCTCGACCTTTCGGTCTCCGTGTTCCGAGGCCATATCTGCGTATGCTAGGCTCGTCAAGTTTAACCTGAGTATTCTGCGTCTGCAAAACTGGCTTGCACCCGTTGTAGATGGACATAGAGCTTATCACACCCGATCATCACGTGGTGTCTGGGCACGACGAACTTTGGCAACGGTGCATACTCAGGGAGAACACTTCTTGATAATTTTAGTGAGAGATCATCTTAAAATGCTACCGTCAATCAAAGCAAGATAAGATGCATAAAGGATAAACATCGCATGCAATCAATATAAGTGATATGATATGGCCATTATCATCTTGTGGTTGTGATCTCCATCTTCGAAGCACCGTCATGATCACCATCGTCACCGGCGCGACACCTTGATCTCCATCGTAGCATCGTTGTCGTCTCGCCAACTATTGCTTCTACGACTATCGCTACCGCTTAGTGATAAAGTAAAGCAATTACAGGGCGTTTGCATTTCATACAATAAAGCGACAACCATATGGCTCCTGCCAGGTGCCGATAACTTCAGTTACAAAACATGATCATCTCATACAATAAAATATAGCATCACGTCTTGACCATATCACATCACAACATGCCCTGCAAAAACAAGTTAGACGTCCTCTACTTTGTTGTTGCAAATTTTACGTGGCTGCTACGGGCTTTTAGCAAGAACCGTTCTTACCTACGCATAAAAACCACAACGATAGTTTGTCAAGTTGGTGCTGTTTTAACCTTCGCAAGGACCGGGCATAGCCACACTCGATTCAGCTAAAGTGAGAGAGACAGACACCCGCCAGCCACCTTTAAGCATGAGTGCTCGTAACGGTGAAACCAGTCTCGCGTAAGCGTACGCGTAATGTCGTTCCGGGCCGCTTCATCTCATAATACCGCCGAATCAAAGTATGACATGCTGGTAAGCAGTATGACTTGTATCGCCCACAACTCACTTGTGTTCTACTCGTGCATATAACATCAACGCATAAAACCTGGCTCGGATGCCACTGTTGGGGAACGTACTAATTTCAAAAAATTTCCTACGCACACACAAGATCATGGTGATGGCATAGCAACGAGAGGGGAGAGTGTTGTCCACGTACCCTCATAGACCGTAAGCGGAAGCGTTAGCACAACGCGGTTGATGTAGTCGTACGTTTTCACGATCCGACCGATCCAAGCACCGAACATATGGCACCTCCGAGTTCAGCACACGTTCAGCTCGATGACGATCCCCGGGCTCCGATCCAGCAAAGCTTCGGGGATGAGTTCTGTCAGCACGACGGCGTGGTGACGATGATGATGTTCTACCGGTGCAGGGCTTCGCCTAAACTCCGCGAAGATATGACTGAGGTGGAATATGGTGGAGGGGGGCACCGCACACGGCTAAGAAACGATCCGTAGATCAACTTGTGTGTCTATGGGGTGCCCCCTGCCCCCGTATATAAAGGAGGGAGGGGGGAGGCCGGCCGGCCCTTGTTGGGCGCGCCAGGAGGAGGAGTCCTCCTCCTAGTAGGAGTAGGACTCCTCCTTTCCTACTCCTACTAGGAGGGGAAGAAAGGGGGAGAGGAGGGGAAGGAAAGAGGGGGGCGCCGCCCCCCTCCTAGTCCAATTTGGACCAGAGGGAGAGGGGGCGCGCGGCCCTTCCTGGCCGCCCCTCTCTCTTCCCACCAAGGCCCATGTGGCCCATTAACTCTCCGGGAGGGGTTCCGGTAACCCTCCGGCACTCCGGTTTTCTCCGAAATCACCCGGAACACTTCCGGTGTCCGAATATAGTCGTCCAATATATCAATCTTTATGTCTCGACCATTTCGAGACTCCTCGACATGTCCGTGATCACATCCGAGACTCGAAACAAACTTCGGTACATCAAAACTTGTAAACTCATAATAAAACTATCATCGCAACGTTAAGCGTGCGGACCCTACGGGTTCGAGAACTATGTAGACATGACCTAGAACTATTCTCGGTCAATAACCAATAGCGGAACCTGGATGCCCATATTTGTTCCTACATATTCTACGAAGATCTTTATCGGTCAAACCGCATAACAACATACGTTGTTCCCTTTGTCATCGGTATGTTACTTGCCCGAGATTTGATCGTCGGTATCCAATACCTAGTTCAATCTCGTTACCGGCAAGTCTCTTTACTCGTTTTGTAACACATCATCTTATAACTAACTCATTAGATATAATGCTTGCAAGGCTTAGGTGATGAATATTACCGAGAGGGCCCAGAGATACCTCTCCGACAATTGGAGTGACAAAACCTAATTTTGAATTATGCCAACCCAACATGTACCTTCGAAAACACCTGTAGAGCACCTTTATAATCACCGAGTTATGTTGTGACGTTTGGTAGCACACAAAGTGTTCTTCCAGTAAACGGGAGTTGCACAATCTCATAGTTGCAGGAACTTTGTATAAGTCATGAAGAAAGCAATAACAACATACTAAATGATCAAGTGCTAGGCTAACGGAATGGGTCATGTCAATCACATCATTCTCCTAATGATTTAATTAATTATTTAATTTCTAGAATTTAATTAATTATTTAATTTAATCCGAAAATGGAACTATGACATCAGCATGATGTCATGCTGACGTCAGCAGTCAACAGGGGTTGACTGGGTCAAACTGATGGTGGGACCTGCTTGTCATTGTCTAAGACTAACTAATCAGGTTTAGTTAGTCTAACTAAAATGATTAGGTTTATTAACTACAATTAATTATGTTAACTAATCAGGACTAATTAAGTTAATTAATTCTTTAATTAATTAATTAATATTTTAATTATTTTAATTATTTATGTATTTATTTTATTTATTTATTTTAAATCTTCCTTCTTCTTTTTTTTGTTCTCAGGGGCGTGGGCCCCGTTTGTCATTGGCCCAGAGGGGCCTATCGGGTTCAGGCGTGGTTGCTGGGGCGGAGCCCCGTGAGTGTGCGGGCCGTTACGGGCGTGTGGGTACGGGGCGCACCCAAGGCGCCCACCACGCGAGGGGAGGCGAGGCCGGCCAGGGCTATGCCCGGCGGTGGCGAGGCCACGGCGGCCAGCGCGGGCGCGGGCCGGCGCCGGAGGCGGCGGGGCAGAGCGGGGCGTGCGGACATGGCCGCGGCCGCAGGCAACGGCGGGCGTCGCCGGGGCGTGCGACGAGGAGGCCAGGAGCGCCGGCGGCAGGAGGCGAGGTGGGGCTGGCGTCGCCCGGAACTCGGGCGTACGGGGGAAGGGGAGGAGGCGAGGCTCACATCGAGGAGCAGGGACGGGGCAGCGGGGCTCGTGGGGGTTGATGGGGACACCGACGAAGAGGAAGAAGGCCGGCGGGGATGAGGCGTCGGCGAGGTAGCGACGGTGGGGCAGCGAGCGGCGGCCTCCGGGGTCGGGGAGGTGACGAGGCGGGGAGGTCGTCGGCTCCGAGGCGACGTCGAGGTGCAGGCGATGCAGACGGCGTGGCGGGTGGCAGGGCTCCGGCGAGTGGCGCGGGTCGGTGACGGGGCCGGGGCGGCACCGGGCGGCGGTGCCGCAGCGGGGCGGCGCGGTCCGGGCGCGGGGGCTTGCCGGGGAGTGGAGTGGGGGAGGCGGAGCGATTGGGGCGGTAGAGGACGGCGATGGCGGGGCGGCGCCGGAGACGACTAGTGGCGTCGGCGCGCCGGGGTCGGGGACAGCGACCCTGGGTGCTCACTATCCAGATCCAGGGGGATCGGGAGAATGGGCGCGAAGTGGGGGTGGGGGTTAGGGTTTCTGGGGGATAAGGTGGAGTGGGGGTCCGGCCGGCTGGACCTGGTGGGCTGAGGGTGGGTGGCCAGGTGGGCCGAGGCCCAGCATGGGGGGGGGGGTTCTTTCTCCCTTTTCTTGTTTTGTTTTGTTTTCTGTTTTTGTAGTTTCTTTTTGTTTTTTTATTTATTTTCTTTTCTGTTTTAAATCATTTTAAATTATCTAGGCATTTTATAAAAATGTGTTTGCTTTATTATAATTATCCAGGCATTGAACTGCACACCCCCGAACGTTTTAGTTTAATAATTTTAAAACTTTGTCGTTTGACATTAATTTGAATTTAAATTTGAAACGTTTTTGAATCAACCCAAGATTAACTACAGTGACCGAGGTGACATGGCAACATTAACGTGATATTACTGTAGCATGATTATCCGGGCGTCACAATTCTCCTCCACTACAAGAAATCTCGTCCCGAGATTTAAGAGGTTCGGTGAGGGGGGAACTTTTGGTTCCGAGTTTCTAACGAATCATCTCGGTCTTGGTTGCTCTTCTCGAAGAGGTTGATTCATTACATTAATGTCTTCATTCTGCTGTTTCAGGTCATCATGATGAAGTTGTCGTCTTTTCTTCAGGAACTCCATCGTACTTACGAATAGGTAAGGGGCAGCTTTACAACAATTGAATGTTATAAGGGAGAATCATCGGGGGGGTATCCAAAGAATGATCATGAGAGTATCTCTCGAGTTGAACAAATAAAACACATCGAGAGCAAAGTTGGAAGGTATAATAAGAAGTTTCAAGCAGCCAGGCAATCGTTCTATGCCTAGTCAGAAGGTGAAGGGGTTTCAAGCAACGGAATAATTATTGTGTCCGATGCCAGAATTGATGATCTCATCAAAAGGTGGCCCATGAATTACATACGAGTCCAAGCGGGAGGAATAACTTTGGGAACGAGGGGTGTACAGGAGAGTCAGGTTTCGATCCTGTGAAACTGTGGGTTATGGGCCCACCATGTGGTTAAAAGTAGGAAGGTCGGTGACATCTTGCACGATCATGTAAGCAAGGCATGTCAGAGGAGAGTTTGAGGGTCATGCCGGCAACAACATAGGTACCAAGGGCGAGGGATTAAGAGAACCATTTTCCTGCTCGTTGAAACGAGGCGTAACAACATAGGTTCCCGTCCATCGGTGGTTACCGGAATGTCATCAACAATAGTAACAAGGTCTTACTGACAGAGTTGTACATCGAGGTGCTTGCACAAGCAGTGGATTATTACTGCTTATATCATATAGATCATAGAAAAGGTTTAAACAAACCAATGGAAGGAAAATATGATCTTCAGATTAAACAGAACAATGGAAAGGAAAATATGTTTAAACACATATTTCAAGGGTATATCCTTCCCAAGGACAAGCAGAGCAAGATATCCATGACAGGATATAAAGTAGAAAACCATTTAGGTAAGGGGGAGGAATCTCATGATATTACCCATACAACGGTGTTAGGATAATGATAAATAAAATCTAGCATCGTGCTTCAAATGTTCCTGTTGCAAATCGGAGTACCATTAACATGCTTCGAGATAGCATTGACATGGTCTTCAGGTGAAGATCAGATTTTGGAAACATGAAGGATCCATCAGGAATAACTTGTAGAATAAGTCTTACAATTTCCTCATGGATGAATGGATAACCTTGCTGAAAAGGAATCTATAATGGTAGGTCCTCCAGCCGGGGGGGGGGGGGTGCTAGGCATGACATCATATTATCGGGTCATCAAAGGATCAACATCATAACTCTTGGAAAGTTGTCCCAACCATCATATCTGACGCCCCCGATTCAGATCCGATTGGTGTCAGGATACCTCAAACTTAGGATACCTAAGAAGAAAAGGTGCAATGCAAATTGACGAGATGACATTGTAAGATTCTCGGGGAAATGAACTATGGGGTGATTTCCGTTAATAAGACTCCATCATTAACCCAAGGAGAGGACAAGGAGGTGTCTGGTGAACTCAACGGCAATTCACCGAGATTCCCAAAAGATGGATTTCCACAATTATGTGGATAAGGAGATGACATTTGTCAGATCAAACGATATAAATATGCTCGAGGAAAACATACACAATTAAACATTGGTTGAAAGGTGTGCCCGAAATATCGGTTGGGTTGCACGACCAATGTCAGAATGGTGATTCAATAATCAATAGTCTAAGAATGAACGGCCGACCACTAACTTCAAAGCAATAGGGTTGCTAGACGTGCATAATCCAAACAACACCGTTCACTTGTTGGTACCCTGGTTGGAATCAACACGAGGACCAAGAAAGAATGGTGATGGTGAGAAGTATTACTATACCAAGAATTCTTAAGAGGTGGTGAAATTCCCACGACATTCTTGACATAAAAGATGGTAATACTTCCGAGGTAAGGAAGATCAACTGCTGGGTAGCAGGGATCTCAAGGTATAACATAGAACACGAACAAGTTTGTGTTGGTGGGAAGACAATAAAGTGGTCGATGATAATACAATTCATCGAGGGCAAGGATGGTATTTCTCATCATGAATTCAATTGATATCCTGGATGAGCTCAGAATGTTGATGATCTCGACACCTTTGTTGAGAGATTTCAGGAAGATGTAATCGATCGACGATGACATCAAGTCAAACGAATGATGAAGCGAAAGGTTATTGGAACCACGAGAAGGACACAAACTCGAGATCAAGTTTGTTGTTCAAGATGGAACGATATGATGAGCAAAGTCTACGTAAGCTTAGCTCATCGTCAAAAACTTTGCTCCGGGAAGGACCAGGTAGCACAGTTAAAAAGTTGCACGATAATGATATGGCCGATCAGGCTAGGAATGGCGTGATCGGTTACAAACTCGTACTTAAAGAATATTATCAAGTGTCGTTGAACCATAGTGCAGACTCGATTCAGTTATCGGTATCTTTGAGTGTTTAATAACTCAGAGCCCATGAAAAATTGTAATCAGTGAGAAGGTAGTGCTTGATGAAGAACTCATAGGAAGTTATGCAGTTCCAAGATAATCTCGAGATACCATGGGGTAATAGTCGACGACAGATCAAAGTAGAGGTTGTACCGGGGTATTGATCCACAGAAGACAAGTGCTTACACTTGCATCGAAAATGGTATTTAAAGGAGAACATGGTCAGAACCACGATTGAAAAAGGCCAGCCCTCAGATATAAGATGAACTTATACCAAGGGATTAATTAATTTTAAAAGAAGCTTCAATGAGAAGATGTACATCGTGTCCATGGGCATGAACACAAAGTTCAAGGTCGACTCCCACTTCTCCAATGCACAACCTTCCATTCACTTCACGCGTTCAATGAAGTTGTAGGGTTGAAATTTTATCTGGCAAAATACCAGAAGAGTATGACTCGTGAAATCCTTCGGGTTTGCACAGATTAGTGAAGGCATTGTTTCAACCCATCGGGGCTTCTTAGGAACATATACCACAAACTTCAAGAGTAAAAATCACCAGCTCGAAAGCAGAGCATGGTTGACAAGGCAGAGGATACAATTTACCAAAAGCATTATGTATCGGAGAAAGAACTCACAAAGTGATTTAATTATGAAGGACACTGTCGGATAATAATCCAACAGTGGATATGGCGATCCACAATGGAGCTGATGTGAGTATCGATACTCAACTAGAGGAAGAAGAGTGCAAGGAGATCAAATTATAGAAACAACTGACTAACCCAATTGTCAAATGCAAAGGAATTATGATTTCCAAATCAAGGGATCAGAAGCAATGCTCTGATTAGGGATGGATAAGTTGAATAGCCTTAGGGTACAATCAACGACAATTGGATTGGTCGAGAACCAATTCCAGTTAAAAGAATGGTAGCTCAGCCGGAAAGGTAATTTATAAGGATCAATGATGTTTGCGGGTATTCGCAAACATATTGAGTCAACAGACTCAAAATGATAATGACAAGGAATGTCAATAAGACTATGAGACTTATGGGACTAACCATAATGCAAGCAAGCAAGAATTTCAAGAGGAATAGGCTGCTCGGGATTTTCGGAAGATCGAATGGCATTTCGAAGACTTTTGTGAAGTACATGAATCAACTGGGGATGAGTGGATACTCGATAAGTGCGAGAAATTATTTGAAGGGGTATTCATGTGGCAAAGAACTGCTAGGCAGTAGGCACAAAGTATTCTCGGAACAATAGAGAAAACTTCGGGGTATCTTGTAATAACAAGATCAATGGGGGATGATCGTATGAATGGAAAGTGTAAGTAGTTTTCCAGACGGATTTATCGGTGGTCGGGAATAGCAAAAGTGATGGGCACAAAGTCTCGAGAGAATATCAAAGAGTATCTCCGAAATCTTCTGGTGCAGTCGGTGATCATCCGGACTGAAGGGCCCCTCCGGTAGAAAGTATTTTCGAGAACCTAAAAGTTAGAATTTAGTAAAAATTGTTTAACCCGAATATAAGAGAGTTCAGAATCCCAGAGCAAAGGTCGAGGAGTAAAAGATCCTAATACCACCCAATGGCGACGTGGGCCCATGGGCCACACAGCCAAGTTAGTAAAAGTTTTGTAAAGTCTAGACTCGACTTCGGCCAAGGAGTGTGGAAGGGGGATTCCTACAGGCAGTCGGCTCTGATACCAACTTGTGACGCCCCCGATTCAATCGTACACTAATCATGCATGCAAATGTGTACGATCAAGATCAGGGACTCACGGGAAGATATCACAACACAACTCTAAAACATAAATAAGTCATACAAGCATCATAATACAAGCCAGGGGCCTCGAGGCTCGAATACAAGTGCTCGATCATAGACGAGTCAGCGGAAGCAACAATATCTGAGTACAGACATAAGTTAACCAAGTTTGCCTTAAGAAGGCTAGCACAAACTGTGATACAGATCGAAAGAGGCGCAGGCCTCCTGCCTGGGATCCTCCTAACTACTCCTGGTCGTCGACAGCGGGCTGCACGTAGTAGTAGGCACCTCCGGTGTAGTAGGGGTCGTCGTCGACGGGGGCGTCGGGCTCCTGGACTCCAGCATCTGGTTGCGACAACCAGAAAGAAAGGAAAGGGGCAAAAAGGGGGGAGAAAGCAACCGTGAGTACTCATCCAAAGTACTCACAAGCAAGGAACTACACTACATATGCATGGGTATATGTGTAAGGAGGCCATATCGGTGGACTGAACTGCAGAACGCCAGAATAAGAGGGGGATAGCTAGTCCTATTGAAGACTACGCTTCTGGCAGCCTCCGTCTCGCAGCCTGTAGAAGAGAGTAGATTGAAGTTCTCCAAGTAGCATCTCCAAGTAGCATCTCCAGTAGCATCGCATAGCATAATCCTACCCGGCGATCCTCTCCTCGTCGCTCTGTGGAAAAGCGATCACCGGGTTGTCTGTGGAACTTGGAAGGGTGTGTTTTATTAAGTATCCGGTTCTAGTTGTCATAAGGTCAAGGTACAACTCCAAGTCGTCCTGTTACCGAAGATCACGGCTATTCGAATAGATTAACTTCCCTGCAGGAGTGCACCAACTTACCCAACACGCTCGATCCCATTTGGCCGGACACACTTTCCTGGGTCATGCCCGGCCTCGGAAGATCAACACGTCGCAGCCCCACCTAGACACAACAGAGAGGTCAGCACGCCGGTCTAAACCTAAGCTCACAGGGGTTTGGGCCCATCGCCCTTAGCACACCTGCACGTTGCGTGGGCGGCCGGAAGCAGAACTAGCCCCCTTAATACAAGAGCAGGCTTACATTCCAATCCGGCGCGCGCCGCTCAGTCGCTGACGTCACGAAGTGCTTCGGCTGATACCACGACGTCGGGATACCCATAACTACTCCCGCGTAGATGGTTAGTGCGTATAGGCTCGTAGCCAACTCAGATCAAATACCAAGATCTCGTTAAGCGTGTTATTATGAAGCAACCGCGGACGCCGACCAGGGCCAGGCCCACCTGTCTCCTAGGTGGTCTCAACCTGCCCTGTCGCTCCGCCACAAAGATCCACACAAAGGGCCGTCGGGACAAAGGTCCTTTCAGCCCCCAATCCGTGAATCACTCGCGGGTACTCTTCGAGCTGACCCGACTTTAGTCACCATCTGTATAGTATGTATGTATGTATCATATATACCCGTGATCACCTCCCGAGTGATCACGGCCCAATAGTATAGCAAGGTAGACTGACAAGAATGTAGGGCCAATGGTGATAAACTAGCATCCTATACTAAGCATTTAGGATTACTGGTAAGGTATCAATGACTGTAGCAACAATGACAGGCTATGCATCAGAATAGGATTAACGGAAAGTAGTAACATGCTACACTACTCTAATGCAAGCAGTATAGAGGAGAATAGGCGATATCTGGTGATCAAGGGGGGGCTTGCCTGGTTGCTCTGGCAAGAGAGAGGGGTCGTCAACTCCGTAGTCGAACTGGGCAGCAGCAGCGTCGGTCTCGGTGTCTAGCGGAAGAAGAGGGGGAAGAAACAATGAATATTTAAGCAAACAGATGCATGACGATGCATGACAAAGCAAAGTGTGATGCTAGGCGTGCCCTAACGCGGTATGTGATGATACCGGTGAAGGGGGGGAAACATCCGGGAAAGTATCCTCGGGGTTCCGCGTTTTTTGGGCAGAGGAGCCGGAGGGGGAAAGTTGCGAATTCGATAGGTTAGGTATGTGTGGCGGACGAATGGGCTGCGTATCTGAATTCGTCTCGTCGTTCTGAGCAACTTTCATGTTGAAAATAATTTAATCCAAGTTACGGATTAAAAGATATGATTTTCTAAAGATTTTATTAATTTCTAGAATTTAATTAATTATTTAATTTAATCCGAAAATGGAACTATGACATCAGCATGATGTCATGCTGACGTCAGCAGTCAACATGGGTTGACTGGGTCAAACTGATGGTGGGACCTGCTTGTCATTGTCTAAGACTAACTAATCAGGTTTAGTTAGTCTAACTAAAATGATTAGGTTTATTAACTACAATTAATTAGGTTAACTAATCAGGACTAATTAAGTTAATTAATTCTTTAATTAATTAATTAATATTTTAATTATTTTAGTTATTTATGTATTTATTTTATTTATTTATTTTAAATCTTCCTTCTTCTTCTTTTTTGTTCTCAGGGGCGTGGGCCCCGTTTGTCATTGGCCCAGAGGGGCCTATCGGGTTCGGGCGTGGTTGCTGGGGCGGAGCCCCGTGAGTGTGCGGGCGGTTACGGGCGTGTGGGTACGGGGCGCACCCAAGGCGCCCACCACGCGAGGGGAGGCGAGGCCGGCCAGGGCTATGCCCGGCGGTGGCGAGGCCACGGCGGCCAGCGCGGGCGCGGGCCGGCGCCGGAGGCGGCGGGGCAGAGGCGGGGCGTGCGGACATGGCCGCGGCCGCAGGCAACGGCGGGCGTCGCCGGGGCGTGCGACGAGGAGGCCAGGAGCGCCGGCGGCAGGAGGCGAGGTGGGGCTTGCGTCGCCAGGAACTCGGGCGTACGGGGGAAGGGGAGGAGGCGAGGCTCACATCGAGGAGCAGGGACGGGGCAGCGGGGCTCGTGGGGGTTGATGGGGACGCCGACGAAGAGGAAGAAGGCCGGCGGGGATGAGGCGTCGGCGAGGTAGCGACGGTGGGGTGGCGAGCGGCGGCCTCCGGGGTCGGGGAGGTGACGAGGCGGGGAGGTCGTCGGCTCCGAGGCGACGTCGAGGTGCAGGCGATGGAGACGGCGTGGCGGGCGGCAGGGCTCCGGCGAGTGGCGCGGGTCGATGACGGGGCCGGGGTGGCACCGGGCGGCGGTGCCGCAGCGGGGCGGCGCGGTCCGGGCGTGGGGGCTTGCCGGGGAGTGGAGTGGGGGAGGCGGAGCGATTGGGGCGGTAGAGGACGGCGATGGCGGGGCGACGCCGAAGACGACTAGTGTCGTCGGCGCGCCGGGGTCGGGGGCAGCGACCCTGGGTGCTCCCGATCCAGATCTAGGGGGATCGGGAGAGAATGGGGGCGAAGTGGGGGTGGGGGTTAGGGTTTCTGGGGGATAAGGTGGAGTGGGGGTCCGGCCGGCTGGACCTGGTGGGCTGAGGGTGGGTGGCCAGGTGGGCCGAGGCCCAGCATGGGGGGGGGGGGGTTCTTTCTCCCTTTTCTTGTTTTGTTTTGTTTTCTGTTTTGGTAGTTTCTTTTTCTTTTTTTATTTATTTTCTTTTTTGTTTTAAATCATTTTAAATTATCTAGGCATTTTATAAAAATGTGTTTGCTTTATTATAATTATCCAAGCATTGAACTGCACACCCCCGAACATTTTAGTTTAATATTTTGAAAACTTTGTCGTTTGACATTAATTTGAATTTAAATTTGAAACGTTTTTGAATCAACCCGAGATTAACTACAGTGACCGTGGTGAAATGGCAACATTAACGTGAGATTACTGTAGCATGATTATCCGGGCGTCACAATCCACATCAAAATCTATATCCAAGTGCGTTCGTTCCCTATATTAATCGTTTTATGCTGCTTTTTCTTATTTAGTGACATGTCCACTAGAAAGTATTTATCCGGTAGTAATAAAAGGAAGAGAAAAAAGCAAATAGATGAAGGGGTAAAATCCCTAAAGGGAGCACTTGACAAATTTTTCAGAACTAGTATTGAGAAAGATAAGTTAGATGACATAAATATTGATGCAATAATCGACGACTTTGCTTCTAGAATTGATAGACGAATTTCCAAGTTCTAGTATAGACGTGAAATCAGTTTGCTTTACAATGCCTTGTGCAAGAATGTTTGGAAGAATTGAGTTATTATCTGATTGAGGAAATTTGGAGTGAAGGACATGGCCAATTGGGGAGGATCCATAAACAGATGCAATTTTATCTGATGGTAACACAAAAGATCTAAGTAGCAACCAATCTTGACAGGATTTTTTGTTTTGCAGAACAAAATGAAGTCTCCTTTCAAATTTAGGAATGCGGGCTTTTGTGGAAAGAGAGCTTTTGTCGAACTGCATCATTTCATTACTATCATGGTGTAGTTCACTTGATCATTTCATTTCAAATTGTACTGTCAGTTTTAGAGTCCAAATAAAGATCATCTGGCTATGTTGTGTACTGGATATTTACTTTGCTTTTGAAATAGAAAATGTTTTGAGTTTTTGAGTAAATGAGGGCCCCTTTTTACTGTCTTGCCCCTGGCCTTGTATATCTATGGCCCGGCCCTGTTGGTGCCTGACAGAGAGCGTGACGATTGACGAAGCTACGACGGCCAGCGGTTGTGCACGGACGAAGGTGAAAACGGAGCAAAGTCGAACGGTCGAATAGAAAATCACGGGATCTAGGCTTAGAGCATCTTCAGCAACGTACCTCTAATTTGATTCCTCAAACGCCCGCGGACGTGCCCGGTCAGTGACCAGACATGTCCGTTTTGAGCCATATTTGTCCATCTGCTCAGCCACAATCCTCATTTTTTTCCTCATATATCCGGTCACTTGCACTTGATTGGTAAAGATGAAGAGAGAGAAAGAAAAGAATGAATAAAGAAAGCGAAAAGGCGGTCCAGGATGGGGCCACGTCCTATGTGGCGGATTGATCTGGCGTGCCCGGGCGTGTCAGCGTGCCCTCATATCGTTCCCATATTTGAGATGGATATGAAGGTTCGCGGACAACCCGAACATATAGGAAAGATATGAGGGGTCCCGTTGGGTCAAAATTTTAATTCTCTCCTCTGTCCGGTCAATGGTCCCCGCGCCTATCCAGTCAATTTGAAGAGTGCGGTTGTAGATGCTCTTACAAGTTCGCAACCGCAGGCAGTATGCAATCGGGCCATCCAGAATTCTAATTGATTTTTATAGCCCAGCCAAATGTCAAGCAAAGCTAGTCCGGCTGGGCCTATATGTATTAGTCATACATTACGTCGGGCTAGTTAACTTGCCGATTGTTGGATCTCCACGCATCCATCCAGACGGCACCCCTGCGAGGAGTAAAATCCTACTAATTTAATTTACTAGCCGGATTCGAGGCATAAGAAATCCCCTCCTCACCACGGGCCGCCGGAGCGACATGTGGTGGGGAGGCGAATCCACGGACTCGTTGGTGAAGATCGAAGGGAGGAAGGCTTTCCCTGGCCGTCTTGCGAGAGGGAAAAGAAAAGAGCTGAATTAAACTTGCTATTTCTTGTTAACTATAGGATATATCGCTATTAATACATTTTATTAAGGAAATAGATATTTAATCCAAAAATATGCGTTGTTGCATGGGCGTACATCTGTGATCACCGTACTTTTCCCTGTTGACCGAGGTTATGAGAAATTTTTATGAAGCCGAATGCTTTTTGTATCGTTGAAAACAAGTAAATTCTTAGAATTTAAAAGGTCAGATATTATCCAATAGTGGTCGCATGAGTATGTTTTCACATAATTGCTTTAGTCCAGGTGATACTGCATGCGAATCATCCCCTCGACATCACGGGTCGAGTCCCCTGTTTGCAATTGAAGTCCCTCCCCAAATAATCGAAATGGAGAAAAAAAAAGCTTGTTCGAACAGCCATGCAATGTGTACTCAAGTCAGTTGCTATGCTAACCAATAAAAAGTATGTCCATGTCAAAATTTATTAGTGATTAGCAGTTGGTGTATTTGCTAACTCTAAGTTGAGAAGCTTGGTCTTGTGTTCAAATTGTGGTGAGCAACACTACTTTTTATCGTGTTTCTATTTCTTTTTTTCTACTGAAATTGTATACGAATGTATTTGAAAACACAAGTTGTTGGATCTATTTGTGTTATTTTTAAAATTTATGTATGAATTTATTTATTAGATAAAAGTTCATGTACGAAAAATGTAATTAGCTCTTAGAAAAACGCACACGGGTGGTAACTCGCCAATCAAAAGAATAGCAGCTAGCCCACTTTCCCATAATTAGCCCCGATTCCCTAAATACTATAATTTAACAGAGTAAAATTCAAACGAATAGTTAAACATAAATTTGTTTTAAACAAACTTCTAAACCGAAAATTATAATTTATATTACCATCCGCCGAAACATAGTCTAGTTTAAGCCGCTACTAAATCCTGAACTTACATATAAACTAAAACTTAAATCTAATCAGGAACTTCGTCACTATCCGACTTTCTGAGGTCCAGTCAATCCTGCCTAGAGATGTCAAAGACATCGTCATTGCAGCTGTTATGCAATTCCGGGTCCGCTAACACCAACGTTACCGACCCACATGCGTCAACCAGACCAAACCAGAGAGCAACACAGAGTTATGAGAGGCCTTGAGCACCCTTATAAATCGTGGTCTGTCTCTCCGGACTAAACCCAACAATCTCTCCCTCAAACATCGGCCTTCATGGGCCCACTATCACCAGCGTTTCTAGCCCACTAACCATGACCGACGATTCGTGGGTCCACTGAGATTTATTGCAGGCCCCAGGGCTCTGATATCAATTGTTATGCAATCCCGGCCCGGGTCCGCTAACACCAGCGTTTCCGACCCACATGCGTCAACCAGACCCAACCAGAGAGCAACACGGACTTATGAGAGGCCTTGGGCATTCTCCCCCAAAAAGATTAGCCTATTAGGAGGGGACACCCTCACCCTTTATAAATCGTGTTCCGTCTCCCCCACAACCGATGTGGGACTAAATCCAAAAAAAGCCTCCTCTATCACCGTAGTTGTCGCCACCCTCGTCGTTTGAAAGGACAACGACAGCCCTACCGGCCGCTCGCTCCACGCACAACTTGTGCTCTGCCTCCACAAGCTCGGCTGCTGGTGGCGGAGGTCCGGCACGTACACCTCGTCGGTGGCCTCCGCAACGAGCAGCTCCCTCACCTCTCGGTCCACCCCTGCCACCCGCGCGCTGACCATCCCCGGCTCAAGCAGATCGACACGCGGAAGCTCACCCCACTCAAAGTTTCGGCAGGCATCGGTGCTGTGTAGCCGGACTGACTAGAGTGAAAGGAGCCGAGCGACATCTTCTTGTGTGTCTCCCGGTCGGTGATTCCGGCCACCACGTCTGTCACGTGTGCTGGCGTATGCCCCGGTATTTCCTCTGTGGCGGTGGCGATGCAGGGAGGTCGGGGAAGCCGGGGAGACTACCGGATGTGGCAACGAAGTTGCGGCGGCGGCGTGAGGAGGATGCGCCCGCGATGCGCTCATGGCTTTATCAATAGCAAATTAATATAACCTTTCAGGGTAAAAGGAGCAGATGGTAGTCAGTTGTTTATTTGGTAGGTGGCTTTCAGATTTTTTTTAGGGAAAAGTTTCCGCCTGGACGGCCGGCTGAAGCGACGCGTCGGTCGCCTCTGTCGCTAGCCCACACGCCTTTTGTGGCCCACATACAGGGGCGGGCCGCACACCTAATAATACACCACACGGGCGTGTTCTGATCTCCTCTAGCTTCTAACTTCACAAACTTCAGAATAGTTTTTGAGCCGAACGCTTTTACACTAAGAAGCTAACTTCGGGAAGCCAAACGAAACCACAGTGCAAAAACTTGGAGCTCCATCGGCCCAGCTCCATCAATTAAAGAATCAGAAGTTCACCCCTATTTACATGGAGATGCCACCGCCAAAGAGAACGGTTCACTGCCCCTCTTAGAAATAGCGCTACAGTAGTGATCCCAATGAATCGCTAACCCTCCCTCCCCTCGTATCGGTGCACTGGGTCCAAGTTGGGCTGCCATCAGCCGGCCCAATCTGTGCCAAAACAGGCCCCAACCCTCCAAGTTGGGCCGTAGTAATATGAGAAGCTGGCGATCCAAGCAGAACGATTTTGGATCGCCAGGTGAAGCAAGAAGTCACGGAAAGAAGCTAGATATATGAAGTTTTGTGAAGTTGGAGGAGATCAGAACACACCCGAAGCTTATCCCCTTTCTTCTTCATCGATTTCTTCTTCAACGAAACAGCTCGTGCTCTTCTGCACACACCACGGCAACAACTCCATGATTCCCCACCTCTTCCCTTCTCCTCTTAATCCTGCCTCATGTGGCGTCTACTCCTCGCGCAAGGCCATCGAGCTGGGTTTGCCAGTGGGGGCACCCTCCCCTGTTTCTCACCGCTTTTCTTGTGTGCGGGGACGACGCGGAGCAGTCACCGCCTGCCCTACGAGCCGGCGACGTGCTGCTGCTACAAGCGGTGACCGATGAGGTGCGGGGCGACTAGCGGCGACACGAGATGCGGGGGTGCTGCATCCGCATGCACGCAAAGCTGGAACAGCCGCGCCGAGGTGCTACAACCGGCATGCAACCGTGCTACGTACAATCAGCACGCGGCCACGACGACCATTGCTGGCAATTTTTGCTACAACCGGTGACAACAAATGCTACAACCGTCCACCGCGATGTTGTGACCCCGCGCGGCGACGGCGTCGCACAGAGGTGCTCGAAGCGGTGAGGTTATTTTTGCTGGAAGTGGTGAGTTGGATTGCTGGAACCGTGGTCAGCAGATGTTACACGGTGACTTCCAGATGCTACCACAGGTGAACTCTCGGATGCTTCGTCCACGCGCCACCACGTGTTGGAACCGTGTTCACCGGATGCTACCACGGCGACTCTCGAATGTTGCATCCACGACACCACTCGCTGGAATGGTTGCCGCCGGGTGCTACCACGGCGACCGGCTGCAACTGGCAACTAGGGCTTACAACAAAAAAGCTTCAACCGACGGTCTGATTTGCTGGAACCGGCATCACAATTTGTTGCGCGGGGGGTGAACCAGATGTCATCGCTGTTGCAGCTGGTGAGCGGCGCTGACGAGTCCGGCGAGCAGGACGGCGATTGGGGATGGCGAGCAACGCTACCTTGCTGGAAGCGGGAGGCAGTGGGAGGCCGTGCGTGAGAGATGCGGGCAGGAAAGGGGATTTTTCTTCTATTTTTTCTTTGGATCTGACAGTCAAACGTGCTTCGGTCCGACGTGTGCGCAGAGACCGGCCCAAATTTGGGCCGGTGCGCCGGCGCGTACCACTCGCCTTTTTTTATCAAGGATTTGAGGGTGAAGGATTTTTGGGTCGCTGATTTGGAAATCACTTCTATAGACAATGTTTGTATGAGTAGGCATTGCCACATAGAAGCACTTGTTGTGCAGTTTGCTGACCGCAATTGCTGCATCGCGTTGAACTGATGTCGTTTTTCTTATTTTGTTTTTCTCCTAAGATTTGGTGTCTACTCTGGAAAATCTAAATAAGAACAACACTAGAGTTTGAATTCCTTAGAGAATAAGAAATGCAATCATCATCGAGCATGATAATATATTTATTGTCATTTTAGGTTAATTTTTTAGTGCTACATATTGATGAACTTAATTTGGTTAATTCAAGTATTACTGTATCTGTTTTTTTATATCACATGTGTGTTTGTGCCACTGCATACTGTATCTGTTTTTTTATATCACATGTGTGTTTGTGCCACTGCACTATCTGTTTTTTTATATCACATGTGTGTTTGTGCCACTGCAGAACTACCAGCTATGTACTACTCTGCACGGCTACCAGCTGTAAGTCTTCCTGCATCACTTTGCTGTAAGAGCATCTCTAGCGGACCCCATATAATGCTGACCCGTAAAATTTGTTTACAGTTTGCTGAAAAACAATTTTACGGGCTGGGTGGACTGCGGCCGAGCAGACCATGCGTAGCCGACCCATAAAAAAGATATTCGCAGAATATGCTGTTTTACGAGTCGGTTACGCGGGAATTGCTCGGCCACAACCCGCGTCGGCCCGCAAATCAAAAAACCCGATTAGCGATTTGACAGCGATTCCGACAATTGAGTTCAATTTTGAAGAATAAACATAGTTCGCGCGCAAATAAAAGCATAGTTTTGTATGACAAACGCAAAAGGACTTCATGCAAAAGCGACGACCACGTCCATCATCATCTTGGTCGCTTTTCACCCGTCATCACGATCTTCACTCCGCACCACCGCCATCAATGTCATCGCCGCCCCCGAATCCATCACCAACACTTGTTCCAACTCCGGCATCGAAAGCATCGCTGGGCGCACTGAATGCATTAGGGCTCTGGTTCCAACTCCTGATGGGAAAACAACACCGGCACCGAAACACCCACCGGCCGCCGCTAGCATCCTCCTCTTCAAGATGTCTCTCCTTGCCATATCATACCATTCTTTGGTGATGTCGTCCATATCATCGCGGTTCAATGTCATGATCATGTTCTCCTCGGCAAGAAGCTTGGCCATGGCTTTGGTCTCAGCGGCATAGACCCTCCTCTCCTCAATGGCCGCCTTGTGCAACCCCTCGCCCTTGAGTAATTGCCACTTCTCTTGCTTCGCTCGTGCCTTCTTCTCGGCCAACTCTTTCTTTGCCTCCAATGTCTTCGCCAACATCAACTCATTTGATTGCACCATGGCATCTATCTTGTCCCGCAAGCTCGATACATCGTGTTCCCTCTTGATCTTCTCCCTTATCCTCTTGTCTTCATCGGGCTTGTTCAAGTTTCATGGGAGATCATCATCTTCATCTTCATCCATGTTCGTAACTGAACCTCTCTTCGGTGGAGATTCTTTGTCAATCAACTTCCACTTGTCACACTCTTTTAGCAATTCCCAATAATGCTCTTGTTTAAAAAATTGGCCTTCGGAAGCTTCCATGTCTTTATATCTTTGTTGGGAAATTTTCTCCTACACAATTAAAACAATATCAAATGATGCAATCACTTCAAATGGTACAAATAATTCGCACAACTTGGGACGTGAAAACAAACTCACATAGTCGGATTCCACGGTTCTACTTGGAGGTCCATTCGAACTTGTTCCAACTTACAAGCAAGAAGCCCAACGGCTACATATCGTCTTGATGACATCCCAACGACCTTGGAGTGACTGTAAGGTGCATGGAGTCCTATTGGTATACTTTCCCATCATGCGGAAGTACTGATCTTCGATCCTTTGCCAATACCTCTTGGCGGTTTGAGATGTACCGGCGCAAACATCAAGAGACACCGCATTCCAAGCCTTGATCAAGATTTGGTCTTCCAACATCGTGTAGTTCTTCGATCTCGTGCCTTTTTTGCTTGCTCTTGCTCATACACCCCTCGTCTATCTCCTCCACTTCATCTTCACCACCGTGATCATCCACGCCACCCTCCATTTCATTGTACTCGAAATCAGTGAATAGGGCTTGATCGATGTCGACGGTGTTGGTGTCCAACGAGTTGACGAACTCGGCAGTGACATCGTTCGAACGACCGCTATAGTGAGTGACATCAAGTCACGAGCTACCACAATGGCGAAAAGCAAAGCAAGTAGACGGAATCGAAGAAGCATACCTTCCGGCCATTTCATTGAACACCTCGCTTGCAGTGGAAGCAGCGCCGCTCGTGGGGGTTCCTCTTGCCGGAGCGGAGGGAGAGGATGAGGGGCGGAGGCAGATCGTACAGCGGCGGCGGCGGCAGGTGTGTGTGCCTTCCCGGCAGGGCCAACCGGATTTCCGCCCTGCACGACCACGTTGCCCTGCCGCTTGCGGACAGGCGCGGTGGTGCCTTGAGCGACAGCGGGGGTGACATGGCTGGCGACAGATCTGCCGGAGGGGATTGCGCATGCGTGGCATCCACGGTGACGGGGGACGGCTGGGAGGCTTCCATGGCGGCAAAGAATGGCCGGAGAAAATGGACCGGAGCGGGCGGAGGCCAAGCAATCGCGGCGAAGGGGTGGGAAGCGAGAACGGTCGCGCGGAAATTCCCCTCGCGTCAAATCTCGCTGCGGATAGGGGGCGAGCTCGGGTTGGCGTCCCACCCCGTGAATCTAAAGGTTGAGGACGAACTTTTGCCGCGCCTAGCAAAAATATTTACAGATCCGACGCGTTTGCAGGGTCTGACCGAGCATCATTTTTCACGCAGATCCGTATTTTGTCGGTTATTTTGCGGGTTGGGGCATTATACGGGGTCTGCTAGAGATGTTCTAATAATTTGTGTATGAATACCTCAATTGTAGTTTGTCAGTAACTACTTTCAAAATTGCTACCCACATGCAGGCCAGCAAAAAATATGGAACACTGATAAGGATCTACCATGCCCCTAAATGTGATTTCAACTGTGGTTAATGGTATACTAACAAGCACCTACGATGCCCTATTTTTTACCTGGGACCCTAATATAATTTTTGTTGTAGGTGGTCTCTAGAAATGGGTGTATATGAAATAAAGTAATAAACAACTATGTATGCCATTCTATCCTTCTGCTAATTAGTTGTTTTGCATCCCTCAAAAAAAATTAGTTGTTTTGCAGTTTCTTTCTTTTTGTCAGCAATATGCCGGCATGTTTCAGTTTAAGCTCAGCATATGGTCCTTCGCCTGTGGTTTACTGGATTGTCAGCAACGATTCAGAGGTTAGTTTCATTTTTTTTATTTTATTTTTGCGGGGAAGTTCCTTTAATCAAGTATTGCAGTAACATAGATGTGGGAGAAAACATTAACCTGACTAATAATTTATCCATCTATCATGCAGCATGTAGTGAAAAAAGTTAAATAGCACCTCTCTGCTTTTCGCACTGTTTGTAAACCATGGAAAGTTGCAACGTTTTCCCCTCCTGTCTAGAAATTCTTGTCCCACTATCCCTTTTTGTTCATGATTGACAACTGATCCCCTCTAAATCTGAAGTTTCTTCGAAAATGTTGTTCGGAACCATGGTGCAGCCGCACCTATGCCCAACGTCACACATCTGTTCACAACTTTCTTGGGATATGTGCATGACCCCTATTGTAAAGCAATGGCGGGAATCATCAAGACGGGATTAGCAGACCTACAGTTCCTAATAAAACCTACAGCATGGGGAAGTTGTAAGCAATGAAATAGTAACACTGCTTTGATCAACGTGAACTCTGCCCCATCTTAGGCTGGCCATAGTGGGGGTAACATAACTACTCCCTCCATCTAGGTGAATAAGTCATCTTCGGTTGTGCACCACAACCAAGGCGGGGAGGAAAACAACTTACTCCTCACTATGACTAGCCTTAGCCACATAATTATTTTATGTGCCTCGTTACACGCACCCAGCTAGAAATATGCACTCCCTCCTTCCATCTATATAGTGCCTAATGCATTTTTTGAGGTTAACTTTGACCAAATGTTAAAGCAATAATATATGACCATTGAATTCTTATGTGAAAGGAGCTTTCAATGATGATAATGTTCACATTATATATATCTCATGAACCAATAGTCAAAGGTTATCTTAAAAAAGATATTACACTACTAGGAAAAGGCCTACTAATGGCGCACCGGTTTTGCCTACTAATGGCGCACTACCGATGCGCCATTAGTACCACACCACTAGTATTTTTTACTAATAGTGCACCACTGGTGCGCCATTAGTATCTGGTATACTAATGGCGCACCAGGCAGTGCGCCATTAGTATGCCTCCCGGGGGGCCATATATAATCATGTGCTTTGTCATACTAATGGCGCACTCTGCCTTGATGCGCCATTAGTATGAATATTTATTTATTTTGCTTTTCTGATTTTTGCACAGGTTATAAAATATATTATTGGACAGAATATAGACAGCAGCACACAGCAACAGCAGATTCATCGAATACAATAGAAGATTAGTCTCCGAATACAATTCATCATATTAGTCTCCGAATTCAAAAGACCTAACAAAGATAAAACATTACAAGTCTCAAGACCGCGAGTATCGAGTTTGTCTTCACATTACAAGTCCATATCGATCATCTAAACTACCATCACATAAAAGAGAGCTGTGGTCATCACGATGAGCATCACCGCGATCAAACTGGTCTTCATCCGGTTCCTCCAACGCTCCCTCCTCTCTCCCGCTAGATAGCGGGCGTATCTAGATTCGGCCTCCGCCCTAGTGGTGTATCCTTTGTAACTGTTACCGCTGAAACGGTGAACCTGTCTCCGACACTCCTCCCAGTCGTCGTAGACTCCGGAAACCTTACCCTTGTACACGACATACGACGGCATCTCTATGCACAAGCCAAACAACAGACAATACATAAGCAATGTGTAAGTATGCAACAAAAGGATCGGAAGAGAAAAGCAAGACATTAATAGCACGATTCATGGTCCTACTAATAAATAGCATCGATTACATCTAAGTTGAACGACTGTCCAAACCAAAGAGACATACGAATTCATTAAAGTTTAATTACAACATGAGCCAATCAATGTTTCAGAACTACACATCACTACTTTTGACTCGACTCATCGGACAGGAGCGTGGATGAAGCCGCCGTCTGTCGTGATGGTCATGAAATCGCGGTCGTTGTCACCCTGCATTTGTAGCGTTCCATCTATCTCATTGTTGGACAGTTGATATCTGAGGTAGAACTGCCCCGAGGTATGAAGGACATCTTGATGGATGATGTCTGCAAACTCCGACTGGATGGGAAAGAATTCTTGTCTGAGGTCCGCGTCCTGGGTTGCCGACAACCTCGCGGCCCAATATTTGAGACTATCTGGTAGCAGAAGGTGATGATGGTCCCTTACGATCGCCTGCATGTGATGGAGGGCGTAGTAGGCATCCTTCTGACCGCCGGGCGGCTGCTTGACGCAGCAGAAATTCGTATTGTGTGATAAGGTGTGCTTGCCGTACTTACGAACTGCCGTGGTGAAGGTGCCTCTAGATTTGGCGTAGCCAGGGAGAACATCATCAAGAACTTTTTTGACATTTGTGTAGTCTATCTTGGAGTTACGGTTCGGGTCGAAATACGTGGCCATGGAATATTTCGGGCTTAAGAGGATGAGTGTGCAATGTGTGTCACTGCACAGAACACGGAATGTTAGAAAAAAAGAACGGTCGAAATCTAAGAAATCATATGTTACGGGGCGGTTAAGGGATGACTTACTCGGGAAAGTAAGCCACAAGGAAGTTATCCTTATCTGGGTTTGCCAGAATGACGCCTTCGAGGTGTGAACTCGCAACTTGGCGGTCCCCAGCGCTGCTCAAGTGCTTAGCACGCATGTAGAAGGGGTCCACTATCACGATGTCCGGGGTCTTGTCTCTAATGATCCACATCTCCATACTCAGCGAAAACAGCCGAACGAAGGTGTAGTGCAGCGGATGAAGGTTAAACATAGCAAAGATGTTATCAAACCGCAGGACGATCGTACCCCCGATGTCGCCATCCACAAAGCCCTTGCCCTCTGGCACCTTGGCCACGAAAACCGGGTATGCCACATCATTCTCTCTGAGACGCCGCTTCTCCAAAGAAAGAACACTGTCATGCAGACTCCGAATAGCACCGGCTGCAGCATTGAGCAAATTTGGCGGTAGCATCGCCCTACCCGCCACATGCACCCTCTGAAGGAAATATGCCCTAGAGGCAATAATAAAGTTATTATTTATTTTCTTATATCATGATAAATGTTTATTATTCATGCTAGAATTGTATTAACCGGAAACATAATACATGTGTGAATATATAGACAAACAGAGTGTCACTAGTATGCCTCTACTTGACTAGCTTGTTAATCAAAGATGGTTATGTTTCCTAACCATGAACAAGGAGTTGTTATTTGATTAACGAGGTCACATCATTAGTTGAATGATCTGATTGACATGACCCATTCCGTTAGCTTAGCACCCGATCGTTTAGTATGTTGCTATTGCTTTCTTCATGACTTATACATGTTCCTATGACTATGAGATTATGCAACTCCCGTTTACCGGAGGAACACTTTGTGTGCTACCAAACGTCACAACGTAACTGGGTGATTATAAAGGTGCTCTACAGGTGTCACCGAAGGTACTTGTTGGGTTGGCGTATTTCGAGATTAGGATTTGTCACTCCGAATGTTGGAGAGGTATCTCTGGGCCCTCTCGATAATGCACATCACTTAAGCCTTGCAAGCATTGCAACTAATGAGTTAGTTGCGAGATGATGTAACGAGTAAAGAGACTTGCCGGTAACGAGATTGAACTAGGTATTGGATACCGACGATCGAATCTCGGGCAAGTAACATACCGATGACAAAGGGAACAACGTATATTGTTATGCGGTCTGACCGATAAAGATCTTCGTAGAATATGTAGGAACCAATATGGGCATCCAGGTCCCGCTATTGGTTATTGACCGGAGACGTGTCTCGGTCATGTCTACATTGTTCTCGAACCGTAGGGTCTGCACGCTTAAGGTTTCGATGATAGTTATATTATGAGTTTATGTATTTTGATGTACCGAAGGTTGTTCGGAGTCCTGGATGTGATCACGGACATGATGAGGAGTCTCGAGATGGTCGAGACATAAAGATTGATATATTGGACGGATATATTTGGACACCGGAAAGGTTCCGGATGAGATTGGGACTATACCGGAGTTCCGGGAGGTTACCGGAACCCCCCGGTAAGTATATGGGCCTTATTGGGCCTTAGTGGAAAGGAGGGAGAAGGAGCAAAGGACGGGGCGCCCCCCCCCCCAAGCCCAATCCGAATTGGTTTGTCCCCCTAGGGCGCGCCTCCCCTCTTGGCCGGCCCCTCCTCCTCTCCCCCTTTATATACGGAGGAGGGGGGCACCCCATAGACACACAAATTGATCTTCGTGATCGTTCCTTAGCCGTGTGCGGTGCCCCTCTCCATGATATTACACCTCGGTCATATTGTAGCGGTGCTTAGGCGAAGCCCTGCGATAGTTGAACATCAAGATCGTCACCACGCCGTCGTGCTGACGGAACTCCTCCCCAAGGCTTTGCTGGATCGAAGCCCGGGGTGCGTCATCGAGCTGTACGTGTGTCAAGAACTCGGAGGTGCCGGAGTAACGGTGCTTGGATCGGTTGGACCGGGAAGACGTACGACTACTTCCTCTATGTTGTGTCAACGCTTCCGCTTCGGTCTACGAGGGTACGTAGACAACACTCTCCCCTCTCGTTGCTATATCATCACCATGATCTTGCGTGTGCGTAGGAATTTTTTTGAAATTACTACGTTCCCCAACAGTGGCATCCGAGCCTAGGTTTTATGGTTTGATGTTATATGCACGAGTAGAACACAAATGAGTTGTGGGCGATATAAGTCATACTGCTTACCAGCATGTCATACTTTGGTTCGGCGGTATTGTTGGATGAAGCGGCCCGGACCGACATTACGCGTACGCTTACGCGAGACTGGTTTTACCGCCGTGCTTTGCACACAGGTGACTAGCGGGTGTCAGTTTCTCCAACTTTAGTTGAACCGAGTGTGGCTACGCCCGGTCCTTGCGAAGGTTAAAACAGCATCAACTTGACAAACTATCGTTGTGGTTTTGATGCGTAGGTGAGATTGGTTCTTGCTTAAGCCCGTAGCAGCCACGTAAAACTTGCAACAACAAAGTAGAGGACGTCTAACTTGTTTTTGCAGGGCATGTTGTGATGTGATATGGCCAAGACATGATGCTATATTTTATTGTATGAGATGATCATGTTTTGTAACCGAAGTTATCGGCAACTGGCAGGAGCCATATGGTTGTCGCTTTATTGTATGAAATGCAAACGCCCTGTAATTGCTTTACTTTATCACTAAGCGGTAGCGATAGTCGTAGAAGCAATAGATGGCGTAAACGACAAACGATGCTACGATGGAGATCAAGGTGTCGCGCCGGTGACGATGGTGACCATGATGGTGCTTCGGAGATGGAGATCACAAGCACAAGATGATGATGGCCATATCATATCACTTATATTGATTGCATGTGATGTTTATCCTTTATGCATCTTATCTTGCTTTGATTGACGGTAGCATTTTAAGATGATCTCTCATTAAAAATTATCAAGAAGTGTTCTCCCTGAGTATGCACCGTTGCCAAAGTTCGTCGTGCCCAGACACCACGTGATGATCGGGTGTGATAAGCTCTACGTCCATCTACAACGGGTGCAAGCCAGTTTTGCACACGCAGAATACTCAGGTTAAACTTGACGAGCCTAGCATATGCAGATATGGCCTCGGAACACGGAGACCGAAAGGTCGAGCGTGAATCATATAGTAGATATGATCAACATAAGATGTTCACCATTGAAAACTACTCCATCTCACGTGATGATCGGTTATGGTTTAGTTGATTTGGATCACGTGATCACTTAGATGACTAGAGAGATGTCTGTCTAAGTGGGAGTTCTTAAGTAATATGATTAATTGAACTTAAATTTATCATGAACTTAGTACCTGATAGTATCTTGCTTGTCTATGTTGTTTGTAGATAGATGGCCCGTGCTGTTGTTCCGTTGAATTTTAATGCGTTCCTTGAGAAAGCAAAGTTGAAAGATGATGGTAGCAACTACGCGGACTGGGTCCGTAACTTGAGGATTATCCTCATTGCTGCACAGAAAAATTACGTCCTGGAAGCACCGCTGGGTGCCAGGCCTGCTGCTGATGCAACTGACGACGTTAAGAACGTCTGGCAGAGCAAAGCTGATGACTACTCGATAGTTCAATGTGCCATGCTTTACGGCTTAGAACCGGGACTTCAACGACGTTTTGAACGTCATGGAGCATATGAGATGTTCCAGGAGTTGAAGTTAATATTCCAGAAGAATGCCCGGATTGAGAGATATGAAGTCTCCAATAAGTTCTATAGCTGCAAGATGGAGGAGAATAGTTCTGTCAGTGAGCATATACTCAAGATGTCTGGGTATTGTAATCACTTGATTCAACTGGGAGTTACTCTTCCGGATGATAGCGTCATTGACAGAATTCTCCAATCACTTCCACCAAGCTACAAGAGCTTCGTGATGAACTATAATATGCAAGGGATGGATAAAACGATTCCCGAGCTCTTCGCAATGCTAAAGGCTGCGGAAGTAGAAATCAAGAAGGAGCATCAAGTGTTGATGGTCAACAAGACCACTAGTTTCAAGAAAAAGGGCAAAGGGAAGAAGAAGGGGAACTTCAAGAAGAACAGCAAGCAAGTTGCTGCTCAAGAGAAGAAACCCAAATCTGGACCTAAGCCTGAAACTGAGTGCTTCTACTGCAAGCAGACTGGACACTGGAAGCGGAACTGCCCCAAGTATTTGGCGGATAAGAAGGATGGCAAGGTGAACAAAGGTATATGTGATATACATGTTATTGATGTGTACCTTACTAGAGCTCGCAGTAGCACCTGGGTATTTGATACTGGTTCTGTTGCTAATATTTGCAACTCGAAACAGGGACTACGGATTAAGCGAACACTAGCAAAGGACGAGGTGACGATGCGCGTGGGAAATGGTTCCAAAGTTGATGTGATCGCGGTCGGCACGCTACCTCTACATCTACCTTCGGGATTAGTATTAGACCTAAATAATTGTTATTTGGTGCCAGCGTTGAGCATGAACATTATATCTGGATCTTGTTTGATGCGAGACGGTTATTCATTTAAATCAGAGAATAATGGTTGTTCTATTTATATGAGTAATATCTTTTATGGTCATGCACCCTTGAAGAGTGGTCTATTTTTGATGAATCTCGATAGTAGTGATACACATATTCATAGTATTGAAGCCAAAAGATGCAGAGTTGATAATGATAGTGCAACTTATTTGTGGCACTGCCGTTTAGGTCATATCGGTGTAAAGCGCATGAAGAAACTTCATACTGATGGACTTTTGGAACCACTTGATTATGAATCACTTGGTACTTGCGAACCGTGCCTCATGGGCAAGATGACCAAAACGCCGTTCTCCGGTACTATGGAGAGAGCAACAGATTTGTTGGAAATCATACATACAGATGTATGTGGTCCGATGAATGTTGAAGCTCGTGGCGGATATCGTTATTTTCTCACCTTCACAGATGATTTAAGCAGATATGGGTATATCTACTTAATGAAGCATAAGTCTGAAACATTTGAAAAGTTCAAAGAATTTCAGAGTGAAGTTGAAAATCATCGTAACAAGAAAATAAAGTTTCTACGATCTGATCGTGGAGGAGAATATTTGAGTTACGAGTTTGGTCTACACTTGAAACAATGCGGAATAGTTTCGCAACTCACGCCACCCGGAACACCACAGCGTAATGGTGTGTCCGAACGTCGTAATCGTACTTTACTTGATATGGTGCGATCTATGATGTCTCTTACTGATTTACCGCTATCGTTTTGGGGTTATGCTTTAGAGACGGCAACATTCACATTAAATAGGGCACCATCAAAATCCGTTGAGACGACACCTTATGAACTATGGTTTGGCAAGAAACCAAAGTTGTCGTTTCTTAAAGTTTGGGGCTGCGATGCTTATGTGAAAAAACTTCAACCTGATAAGCTAGAACCCAAATCGGAGAAATGTGTCTTCATAGGATACCCAAAGGAGACAGTTGGGTACACCTTCTATCACAGATCCGAAGGCAAGACATTCGTTGCTAAGAATGGATCCTTTCTAGAGAAGGAGTTTCTCTCGAAAGAAGTGAGTGGGAGGAAAGTAGAACTTGATGAGGTAACTGTACCTACTCCTTTGTTGGAAATTAGTACATCACAGGAACCGGTTTCTGTGACGTCAAAACCAACTAGTGAGGAAGTTGATGATGATGATCATAGAACTTCAGATCAAGTTACTACAGAACCTCGTAGGTCAAACAGAATAAGATCTGCACCAGAGTGGTACGGTAATCCTATTCTGGAAGTCATGCTACTAGATCATGATGAACCTACGAACTATGAAGAAGCGATGGTGAGCCCAGATTCCGCAAAATGGCTTGAAGCCATGAAATCTGAGATGGGATCCATGTATGAGAACAAAGTATGGACTTTGGTTGACTTGCCCGATGATCGGCAAGCAATTGAGAATAAATGGATCTTCAAGAAGAAGACTGACGCTGACGGTAATGTTACTGTCTACAAAGCTCGACTTGTTGCAAAAGGTTTTCGACAAGTTCAAGGGATTGACTACGATGAGACCTTCTCACCCGTAGCGATGCTTAAGTCTGTCCGAATCATGTTAGCAATTGCCGCATTTTATGATTATGAAATTTGGCAAATGGATGTAAAAACTGCGTTCCTGAATGGGTTTCTGGAGGAAGAGTTGTATATGATGCAACCAGAAGGTTTTATCGATCCAAAGGGAGCTAACAAAGTGTGCAAGCTCCAGCGATCCATTTATGGACTGGTGCAAGCCTCTCGGAGTTGGAATAAACGCTTTGATAGTGTGATCAAAGCATTTGGGTTTATACAGACTTTTGGAGAAGCCTGTATTTACAAGAAAGTGAGTGGGAGCTCTGTAGCATTTCTAATATTATATGTGGATGACATATTGTTGATTGGAAATGATATAGAATTTCTGGATAGCATAAAGGGATACTTGAATAAAAGTTTTTCAATGAAAGACCTCGGTGAAGCTGCTTACATATTGGGCATTAAGATCTATAGAGATAGATCAAAACGCTTAATTGGACTTTCACAAAGCACATACCTTGACAAAGTTTTGAAGAAGTTCAAAATGGATCAAGCAAAGAAAGGGTTCTTGCCTGTATTGCAAGGTGTGAAGTTGAGTAAGACTCAATGTCCGACCACTGCAGAAGATAGAGAGAAAATGAAAGATGTTCCCTATGCTTCAGCCATAGGCTCTATCATGTATGCAATGCTGTGTACCAGACCTGATGTGTGCCTTGCTATAAGTTTAGCAGGGAGGTACCAAAGTAATCCAGGAGTGGATCACTGGACAGCGGTCAAGAACATCCTGAAGTACCTGAAAAGGACTAAGGATATGTTTCTCGTATATGGAGGTGACAGAGAGCTCATCGTAAATGGTTACGTTGATGCAATCTTTGACACTGATCCGGACGATTCTAAATCGCAAATCGGATACATGTTTACATTAAACGGTGGAGCTGTCAGTTGGTGCAGTTCAAAGCAAAGCGTCATGGCGGGATCTACATGTGAAGCGGAATACATAGCTGCTTCGGAAGCAGCCAATGAAGGAGTCTGGATGAAGGAGTTCATATCCGATTTAGGTGTCATACCTAGTGCATCGGGTCCAATGAAAATCTTTTGTGACAATACTGGAGCGATTGCCTTAGCGAAGGAATCCAGATTTCACAAGAGAACCAAGCACATCAAGAGACGCTTCAATTCCATCCGGGATCTAGTCCAGGTGGGAGACATAGAGATTTGCAAGATACATACGGATCTGAATGTTGCAGACCCGTTGACTAAGCCTCTTCCACGAGCAAAACATGATCAGCACCAAGACTCCATGGGTGTTAGAATCATTACTGTGTAATCTAGATTATTGACTCTAGTGCAAGTGGGAGACTGAAGGAAATATGCCCTAGAGGCAATAATAAAGTTATTATTTATTTCCTTATATCATGATAAATGTTTATTATTCATGCTAGAATTGTATTAACCGGAAACATAATACATGTGTGAATATATAGACAAACAGAGTGTCACTAGTATGCCTCTACTTGACTAGCTTGTTAATCAAAGATGGTTATGTTTCCTAACCATGAACAAGGAGTTGTTATTTGATTAACGAGGTCACATCATTAGTTGAATGATCTGATTGACATGACCCATTCCGTTAGCTTAGCACCCGATCGTTTAGTATGTTGCTATTGCTTTCTTCATGACTTATACATGTTCCTATGACTATGAGATTATGCAACTCCCGTTTACCGGAGGAACACTTTGTGTGCTACCAAACGTCACAACGTAACTGGGTGATTATAAAGGTGCTCTACAGGTGTCACCGAAGGTACTTGTTGGGTTGGCGTATTTCGAGATTAGGATTTGTCACTCCGAATGTCGGAGAGGTATCTCTGGGCCCTCTCGGTAATGCACATCACTTAAGCCTTGCAAGCATTGCAACTAATGAGTTAGTTGCGAGATGATGTATTACGGAACGAGTAAAGAGACTTGCCGGTAACGAGATTGAACTAGGTATTGGATACCGACGATCGAATCTCGGGCAAGTAACATACCGATGACAAAGGGAACAACGTATGTTGTTATGCGGTCTGACCGATAAAGATCTTCGTAGAATATGTAGGAACCAATATGGGCATCCAGGTCCCGCTATTGGTTATTGACCAGAGACGTGTCTCGGTCATGTCTACATTGTTCTCGAACCGTAGGGTCCGCACGCTTAAGGTTTCGATGACAGTTATATTATGAGTTTATGTATTTTGATGTACCGAAGGTTGTTCGGAGTCCCGGATGTGATCACAGACATGACGAGGAGTCTTGAAATGGTCGAGACATAAAGATTGATATATTGGACAGATATATTTGGACACCGGAAAGGTTCCGGATGAGATTGGGACTATACCAGAGTTTCGGGAGGTTACCGGAACCCCCCGGTAAGTATATGGGCCTCATTGGGCCTTAGTGGAAAGGAGGGAGAAGGAGCAAAGGAGGGGGCGCGCCCCCCCAAGCCCAATCCGAATTGAGAGGGGGGGTCGGCCCCCCTTTCCTTCTTCCCTACCCTCTCTTCCTTCCCTCTCCTACTCCTAATAGGAAAGGGGGGCCAAACCTACTTGGAGTAGGTTTGCCCCCCCTAGGGCGCGCCTCCCCTCTTGGCCGGCCCCCTCCTCCTCTCCCCCTTTATATACGGAGGAGGGGGGCACCCCATAGACACACAAATTGATCTTCGTGATCGTTCCTTAGCCGTGTGTGGTGCCCCTCTCCACGATATTACACCTCGGTCATATTGTAGTGGTGCTTAGGCGAAGCCCTGCGACAGTTGAACATCAAGATCGTCACCACGCCGTCGTGCTGACGGAACTCCTCCCCAAGGCTTTGCTGGATCAAAGCCCGGGGTGCGTCATCGAGCTGTACGTGTGTCAAGAACTCGGAGGTGCCGGAGTAACGGTGCTTGGATCGGTTGGACCGGGAAGACGTACGACTACTTCCTCTATGTTGTGTCAACGCTTCCGCTTCGGTCTACGAGGGTACGTAGACAACACTCTCCCCTCTCGTTGCTATATCATCACCATGATCTTGCATGTGCGTAGGAAATTTTTTTAAATTACTACGTTCCCCAACAGTGGCATCCGAGCCTAGGTTTTATGGTTTGATGTTATATGCACGAGTAGAACACAAATGAGTTGTGGGCGATATAAGTCATACTGCTTACCAGCATGTCATACTTTGGTTCGGCGGTATTGTTGGATGAAGCGGCCCGGACCGACATTACGCGTACGCTTACGCGAGACTGGTTTTACCGCCGTGCTTTGCACACAGGTGACTAGCGGGTGTCAGTTTCTCCAACTTTAGTTGAACCGAGTGTGGCTACGCCCGGTGCTTACGAAGGTTAAAACAGCATCAACTTGACAAACTATCATTGTGGTCTCCTGTAATGGGACCGAGTTCTGCTCACAGACCGCCTTCTTGAGCGTGTTGGGGCTGATAATATTTTGCACCTCAGCTATCTGAGGCTCGGTGAAGGCGGGAGCTGGAGGCGTCTCCTGAGAACCGAACGCCAGACAACGCATGTTGCAATTGGATTTCTCCGCCGTACCAGCTAGATTGCAGTCGTCTTGGTTGGGTTCTTGAGAAAGAGGCCCGCAGAACTCGTCAGCGTACCCATGTTCGGCAAAGTACTTATCGACATTGGTAAATGTACCGTCGTCGTTGTCGTCATCGTCCGGATCCTGTGCCATAGGGATGTCCGTATCTTGTGCCATAGGGATGCCCGACACAGGGATGTCTGGCAGGTCCAGTAGCGTTGCGGCGTTCTTGCCATGGCTTGGCGCCGGCACGACTGGCGGTCTTGTCTGTGGGGTGGTGTCCCCTGTCCCCAAACGAATCTGGCTCTTCGGCCAAAGCAAGGGCCAGTTTACGCAGGTGCTGAGGGTCATCTCATCTTCTTCGTCGGCCCCAGCGGGTCGAATCGGAGGTAACAGCTCGTCGCAGCCTGGCAGCACCCGAACCACTTCAACCCTATACACTATGGGTGGCATCGGATTACCGTGGAACATGGGGTTGCCCAGTTGAACGATTCTGCCCTTGGCGACATCGACCAACTCGGCGCCCACAAAGTGCAGAAGAGTGCAAGGAACGTCGGCGGCGCCCTGCGAAAACATGTACAGGGCGTCAGGGATGCCCAGTCAAAGGCAAGGAGATGAAGTCATCGGCCGAGAGGCTTAGTTACCGTGATGCCGTCGAGCTCGGCTAATGTCGAGGCACCGCCAACGGCAGGCGTGCAACTGACGGAGGGGGCGCTTGCTGGCGAGGTGCCGAACGGCGTACACCCGGGTGCATTAAGCTCCAATGCCCGTGCGGGCGCCGGAGACACGAATACCGCCTCCGCCGGAGACACCAATGGCGCCGCCGCCGGAGACACCAGTGGCGCCGCCTGCGCGCTGTGCGAGTTGCTGGCCGTGAAGCTGGTAACCGAGGGAGGCCCTTGTTGGCCGCCCGCAATCCACGTCTTCAGCCCATGAATCAACGTAGGCACCATGGCGTTGAGCTTCTTTCCCAGTTGTTGTTCCACTTGCTCTTGGACAAGCTCCAGAATCCGTGCCACTTGTGCCTTGAGTGCTTAAACCTCGCGCGTCTGGCTTTCCGAGCTGGTCTTTTTCTCCTTCCGCACACCAGCGGTATAGTATGACCCCCATTTTGTGGACAACCTTTGCCGGCCACAAGACCAGCTGACGTCGTCTTAGTGAGTTTATCCTTCTTTTTCATTACGTTCAACGCCCTATTTAAAGGGGTGTCGAAAGGGGAGCTCTGAGACGACCCCGCGCTACTGCTTTCAGTGTCCTGTGAAAGGAACGTGAACTATTTAGAAATATTGGGGATTAATTAGAGTGCAACCATATGGAGCTAATTACGCGGGGGTGTATTCCTTACCAGAACAAGCTCAAGCGCCCTGGTCTTCGGATCCGTGGTAAGCTCCTTTGTTATCGGGTCCTCCTTGTACCGGGCCCTAACAAAGTTCCTGGTTTCCTTGTCACCGCTGTATTTCTCGAAGCGGGGCGGTAGGCCTTGCTCGGCACGCTCCGCGTCCTCCTTGTCCCATATAGGCTCCGCCACTCTGTAACCACCGGGACCGAGTTTGTGTTCCTCTAAGTTCAACTCCCGCATTTCTTTCCCCCACTAACTTGATTCGGAGGTTGCGCTGCTCTCGCACTTGATCTTGAACTCCTTGTACTCATCTTCGCTCATCAAAAGATATTTCGCCTTGATCTTCTCATAACTGTCACCTTTATCAATCATTCTCTTCACCGCGCTTCTCCAAGTAGACAGGGCCGTGCTCATCCTCGTGAGGGCGGCACTGTTCACTTTATTCCCTGAGAGACGTGTGTTTTCAAATTCAGCGGGGAACTTGTATCCTTCGTGCAGCTTCGTGAAGAGGAGGTTGCGCAAATTCCCGTGGTCCTTATGCCTAAGGTTCTCGGTGTTGATCGAGACGGTGCTCCGGAGAATGTGTAACACCCCGGATGCAACTTTCCATATCCGTAACTCCAACTCTTGCCTTTTCCGGAGATGTGATATGTTATTCCCTTCGTGGTTGGGTTTTGTCTGTTGTTTTGCATTTTGTTCATGTCATGCATCTCATCTCTTTGCATCATTTGCATTGCATCATGTCATCATGCAACCCTTTTACAAACTCATCTAAATAAAATCGTATGGATCTTCGGTCCATTTAAATCGAGGGAAATGCACATGGTGATTTCTCTTTATAACATATATCCTCCCAATATTATTAGGGAGCTATAAAAATAATATTCCATTGTTTTGGAATTAACCATAACACAATTGCAAATGAATCCCATGCCTTTCTATCTAAACCCTTGGCCTCAACTATTCCCATATTTTGTTTCATCACTTTTCAAATCTCCACCAAAATTCCCAACATTTTTGGACCTTCCTTTTACCATGTCCTAGTTCAAACCCATTTGATTTATAATCAAATGAGTTTGAATTTAAACTTGCAATCATGCCCACTTCTATTTTTCTGGGATAAAGCTCATTTTTGTGGGTCTGAGAAAAATTAACTTCATGCCCAAACTCCACTCCAACCTCTCTCGGCATTTCTTCCAAGATTCTATTTCTTTGAAATCGAGAGAGAGCCCAGCAGCCAGCAGGCCATTTAGGTCCATCTGTTAGGCCCGTCAGCCCCTATCTAACCCTAGCTCGTCCCCCCCTGCTCGTTATCTCTCCTTCTCGTTCCCTCTGCCCGCCGCCACACACATACGCACGCATCGAGCCAAGGGAGAGGAGCTCCTCACGCCCGATCCATGGCCTCTCATTTCCCCCCGCGCGCCACTGCCCGGCGACCGGCCGCACCTCCGGCCACCCATTCCTCTGCCGCCGTGCCATCGTTCTGGCCGGTGAGCCCATCTCCTCCGTCCATCCCCATCGCCCCGCTACCGCGCCGTCTTCTTCACCTCCTGCCCGCGTCCCTCTGCTGCCTTGTCGCCGTCGAGCTGCGCCGCAGCGCCGACCTCGCCCCGCCCTTGCTGCTGCCGTCGCTGGAATCACCAAGGCCACCGCAAGCCTTCCCGCCTGCCCTACTTCTCCTCGCGTGACCGCGACCGTCCCTGCGGCCAAGTTCGCCGGAGTGCCACCAGGCCGCTGTTTCCCTGCCTCGTCCCCGAGCTCCGAGTTTGCCGCCTCCTTGCTCCTCCCTCACCCGTCTATCAGGAATGCCATGGCCGCCGCCCCATGGAGTCCCACCGGCCTGGACCCGGCCGGGAACCAGATGAGCCCCATGCCTGCTTCCTGCCGCTGACCTCCACCATCGCTTCCTTGTTGCTGCCCACCCGAGGCCCTTGTGTTGCTTCGTTTCGGGTCATCAAGACCAACAAGTTCGCCTACACGGCCTCTACGTTGACCGACTGAGACGTCCCCGAATGCATCCAAATCATGAAGACCCAAGACCGCCAAGTGTACCTCTACCGCCGCTGTGGGATTCGCCAAGTACCAGGATGACGACGACTCGTTAAGTTCGTCTACATGCGTGTACCACTACCGTCGCCGAGGACCCATGCAGCGCAAGCACCAAGTTCCACTACCGTCGCCCCCGGAGACATCGGATTCGTCAAGTTCCTCTTCAAAACGTGAACCACTACTTCCACGACGACGTGTGTACCACTACCGTCGACCTCGAAGACCCCGTGGACGTCAAGTTCCTTGACGTGAGCCCGAACATCTACGGAGTGTGTACAACTACGGAATGTGTACGACTACTTCCTCTACGTCCCGTGAACGACTACTTCCCTCGACGATTGTGAACCGCCCCGAAATGCACGCTTCGAAGGTATAACCGCCGAGAACGACCGCCGTGGACCGAATGCTTGTGCGTTGTATGAGATGCTCGAGTTTTGCACCGTGATCGAATTGTCTTTGCACGTTCCTCGTTTGCCATGCCACCATCATGTGGGACACCCGGTATCTCAGTGAGTTGTCGGATCATCGGAATGTTGCCGTGGCACCATTTCCGCTGTCGTTGCTGTGGCATCCCTTTCGTTCCGCCATGGTGACCAAATGCTTCATAACATGCTCATGTCAACATTTTCATAAAATTGCTTAAAACTTGCATATGTCATCCGCATCATGACAACAACAATTAAAATGTTTAAAATTGTTGTTGCATTAAATTGCTAAATAACACGGGGATTTTTTGGAATTGTTGTTTTGTTGATCCAGCCTCATTTAAACTTGCTTAGATAGGTAGTTTCATTATGTTTCACCTCTTGCCATGTTTAACAACATTTAATATTGTTTGGTAGCTTAAACGAGATCAACTAAATAATTGCTTGTGGTGTTTCGTCAATATGCAACTCATTGCATATTGAGCTCCACTCAATTTGTAGTATTGTTGGTTGCAATTTGCCATGCCATGCCTCTTTAAACCAGTCATGTATCATATTTGTTTGTGCATCATGCCATGATTATGCTTGTGTGTTTACCATGTTGTTTGCTTCTTTCCGGGTTGCCTTTGGTTTCGTTTTGGAGTTGTGAGGATTCGTTCGACCACGTCCGCTTGTCTTCTTCATGGACTCGCTCTTCTTCCTTGCGGGATTTTAGGCAAGATGACCGCTACCCTGGATCTCACTACTATCATTGCTATGCTAGTTGCTTCGTTCTATTGCTTTGATGCGCTACCTATCGCTTGTTCTTCAAGCCTCCCAAATTGCCATGTCAGCCTCTAACATTTGACACCCTTCCTAGCAAACCATTGTTTGGCTATGTTACCGCTTTTGCTCATGCCCTCTTATAGCGTTGTTAGTTGCAGGAGAAGTTGAAGATTGCTCCATGGTGGACAGGATTATGTTGGGATATCACAATATCTCTTATATTATTAATGCATCTATATACTTGGTAAAGGGTGGAAGACTCGGCCTTATGCCTGGTGTTTTGTTCCACTCTTGCCGCCCTAGTTTCTCTTCATACCGGTGTTATGTTCCCGGATTTTGCGTTCCTTACGCGGTTGGGTGATTTATGGGACCCCTTGACAGTTCGCTTTGAATAAAACTCCTCCAGCAAGGCCCAACCTTGGTTTTACCATTTGCCTCACCTAGCCCTTTTTTCCCTTGGGTTTCCGGAGCCCGAGGGTTATCTTTATTTTAACCCCCCCGGGCCAATGCTCCTTCGAGTGTTGGTCCGAAATGAGCAGCCTGCGGGGCCACCTCGGGGCAACTTGAGGTCTGGTTTTACTCGTAGCTTGACTTATCCGGTGTGCCCTGAGAACGAGATATGTGCAGCTCCTATCGGGATTGTCGGCACATCGGGCGGCTTTGCTGGTCTTGTTTTACCATTGTCGAAATGTCTTGTAAACTGGGATTCCGAGTCTGATCGGGTCTTCCTGGGAGAAGGTATATCCTTCGTTGATCGCGAGAGCTTATCATGGGCTAAGTTGGGACACCCCTGCAGGGTTTAAACTTTCGAAAGCCGTGCCCGCGGTTATGGGCAGATGGGAATTTGTTAATGTCCGGTTGTAGATAACTTGACACCAGATCCGAATTAAAACGCATCAACCGCGTGTGTAGCCGTGATGGTCTCTTCTCGGCGGAGTCCGGGAAGTGAACACGGTTTTGGGTTATGTTTGACGTAAGTAGGAGTTCAGGATCACCTTCTTGATCATTCTAGCTTCACGACCGTTCCTTTGCTTCTCTTCTCGCTCTTATTTGCGTATGTTAGCCACCATATATGCTTAGTCGCTGCTGCAACCTCACCACTTTACCCATTCCTTTCCCTTTATGCTTTGCTAGTTTTGATACCCATGGTAATGGGATTGTTGAGTCCTCGTGGCTCACAAATTACTACAACAACAGTTGCAGGTACAGGTTATGCGATGATCATGATGCAAGAGCGATGTTTGCTTGTTTGAAGTTCTTCTTCTGCTTCTTCTTCGATCAGGGGATAGGTTCCAGGTCGGCAGCCTGGGCTAGCAGGGTGGATGTCGTTCGAGTTTCTGTTTGTGTTTCATCCGTAGTCGGATGATGCTCTCATGTATTGTGATGTTGTATTCGTGTGACATTCTATGCCTTATGTATGTATACCCATCTATTACGTAATGTTGATGTAATGATATCCACCTTGCAAAAGTGTTTCAATATGTGGTTCTATACTTGGTGGGACCTTCGAATCTCTTTAGGATAGTATCGCATATTGGGTGTGACAAGTTGGTATCAGAGCCTCGACCGACCATAGGAGCCCCCTTGATTGTTGGTCGTTGTTGAGTCTAGAAGAAAACTATTTTGAGTCTTAGGATTATATATATCGGAGAGTAGGATTCTTTTTACTCCTCAGCCCCTTCGTCGCTCTGGTGAGGACTCCTGACGTAGATGTTTTGTCTTTCCTCTCCTCAAATTTCACTAAAAATTTTAGGATCACGCGGGTATCTTGGAATCGTTCCGATGGTTTTCTGACGAGAACATTGTTCTTGGTGCCTCCTGTCTATTATGTGGCATTGACCCGGGGAGTTGAGCTCCGAGGTGTTGTCGTCACAATTTTATCGTTGCAGTTCTGGAATACCTGAGTTTTGCCGACATCGAAAATCTCTTTTATGCAGTTGTTGGTGAGATAACCTCGACGCCACCCAGTACTGGGGGAGTTCGGGAGTATTGCCATAGCTCGTATAACGGATGCTTTTCGAAGGTTGAGGTACACGATTTCCGGAGGTTTCTTGGTTATGTGTTGACGGATGGATACAGCTTGGATGTAGGTATTGTTAGTTTGGGTGAGATATATTGCTTCCCCTGTATCCCCAACACCAGATTGCATAACCAGAAAGTTTCGGGAGTTTATAGGTGGGAATTCAAGTAGCTCCTAGAATATCTTTCAGACAGATGCATGATATGGGATTGGGTAAATCTCTATCATATGTATTTGTTCCGGCTTATTCTGCAAGCCAATCCTTTGTTTTGTTTTATTTGTGGTATTTGAGTTGCTTCGAAGTCAAGTGTTGATCCATACCTTCCCTAAATGGTGTTCTCATATTTCTATGGGAGTGCTAATCCGTCTTCATCATTGAGGTTGTCATGTTAATTTCTTTCCAACCGGCGTGCTTCTCTTCAAGTGGATCCGATCATTTCAACATTTGTGAGATCAATTCTAAGTTTTCTTCAGCGGTATCCATTCCATCTGCCCCAAGTTGCCTTTGTTTTTTCACCCTCCCACCTTTTTTCTTCAAGGACTCAGATTTCTTGATCATGTATCCTTTTATTTGTGGGAAGTCTCTTTATTCTTTTCTTTCAATGTTCTTATCCGGTGATTTCACATGAAGATGCTCAATAGTTTCAACTTCATCATCCTTCATTGTTGTTTCTTCTCCGGTGGATCCAATTCAAGCTTTCGATATTCATCATATTCCTTTCCTCGTTTCTAATGCTTCCTCATGCCGATGCACCTCTTAATCATTCACTTCTTCCTATTCATTTGTCCTGGAGTGCTGAAGATATTTCACAAGACTTGTGTTCCCATTCTCAATCCGTTCAAGATATTTGGAGATTGTTATCTCATTCAAGCCATTTAATTCAACCGGTGCAATCTCTCTTTAAAATCATTTTCAACGGCGTTTTCTGTTGAGTGGGCCCTAACCCACAGGTCTTTTTCCAGGATCTTACCTGACTCTTCTAATTTTCCCGGAGCTATTCCTAAATTCTTTTCGAAGTTTGACATAAGAATGAATTTTCATCAGTCATATTCTTTCTCCAAGATCGCTTTCAAAATATTTTTATCGTTGGTTCAACCTTTCTATTCTCCTGAAGCATCTCAACAATTTATGGTGGTGTTTCTCGTCGTCATTTCTCGGATTTTGAAGACCGAAGAAGAGTTCCTCTTAAATCCTTACCCGTTCTTCCAGAGATTCAGGGTTCTAGCTTTATGCCATCCTCTCATAATTGTTTTTGATTGTGAGAATTCTTTTCACCTATCCGGAGCATTTCATGAGTTGTTTCCATTTCTTTCCTCCGAAGGCCATCATGTCATAATTCTTCATTCTCAGCCTTCAGCTCTTGTTCTCCAAATCTTACTGGTGAATCGTTCAAATACCCTCTAATCAGTTCATGATCTCGTTGTTCTCATGTATTTAAACCCCCTCAAGTATCTTCATTTGTTTTCCAATTCTTTCTGGTGAATTGTGCCTTTGCTACTTTCATTTTCTATTCTTACGGTGGTTCATTCAAGATTTCACTTCCTTCGTTATCATATCAATTCATTCGTTGTTTCCAAATCCCACCGGTGGTTACATCAATACCTTCTCAAGTTTGCGCTATCTCTATCCTTAATCCCTCAAGAAGAATAAGTAGTATGCCAAATCCATTGCTTGCCATCAATTTAAATTGATGAAGGATAAGCATACAATAAATCTTATTCTTATTTCCTTGAGGTGATTCAATTCTTTTCTTCCGGAGATTGTTCATGATGAAGTAATTCTCGGTTCTAGTGTTCATCTTTTCTTTCCGGAGTTCCAAGTTCTCTCGGTTATATCATCGCGAAGCTCCATCTAAATCATTGCAAGGCTTCACCTTGTGTTTTCAACTTCTCTTCCTTTCTATCATTCTTTTATTATCGGAGTTCTTCATGAAGGCTCTACATGATGGTTCATCAAGGATTTAATTCCTTCTTGAAGTGTTCATCAAGATTCTTTTCAGAGGAGTTCAAGTATTCTTCATCTTGCATTCCAAAGTGCAATTCTTCCTACCTTATCTTTTGAGGTGGTGTTATGTCACTCTTGACAATTTCCTTCATGTTTCATGATTCATATTGTTGTCAAGAATGAGGTATTTTAAATCCATCAATCTCTTTATTGGAGTTATCTTGTGTCAGATTTCACCTAAAGCCTTCCCTAAGGAATATTTCTAATTATGGTGCTATCAATGATCCGAGTTTTCTCCTATCCTCTCGGCGAAAGAAGTTTTCATCTCTTCTTTGATCTCAAGCAAGCAATTGTTTTTTGTTAGTGGTAGAATTTCACCTCAAGTGTTGAGATGTTTCCATAAGCCCACTACTAGCTTATTCTTTTCGTTGTTGGTTTTCCAACAACTACGTTATAACATTCTTGGAAAGGTGCTTTCCAAGCTCATTTGTGGCAGAAGTTGGCATTTTCTCCTATATTCTGTTATTCCAATGATCTACCTTCTATTCTTTCTTCCGGAGGCATTGTGATGTTCCTCTTTTTACTCATCATCTCGAATTGTGAGGATCATGTTTTTTTTTCGTGCTTATCCATTTAACCGGAGTGTTGTGTCTTCTCTTCAAGTTCTTTTCATCTTATCAAGTTTTCCTTCTTCTATTAGTCGGAGTGCTGCCCAAATTATATCAATCTTATTCCTTCTCTATCTAGTTTTAACCGGAGTGGTTTCAATATCTATCTTATCACTAAACCTCTTGGTTCTCGTCGTATCCCTTGTTCCTCTTTTCTAACAGAGTGTTTTCAACTTTGTTCATCTTCGTTGTTTTCTTTCTTTCATTTTGCTCAACCTCTCAAGGTTCATGGTTTCACTCGTTTGTCGGAGAAGCAACTTAGTTTTACCTCTTCTCTTCCTCTTCAGTTTCTCTCCGGTGCCATCCTAGATCTCGGGACGAGATCCTCTCGTAGTGGTGGAGTGTTGTAACACCCCGGATGCAACTTTCCATATCTGTAACTCCAACTCTTGCCTTTTCCGGAGATGTGATATGTTATTCCCTTCGTGGTTGGGTTTTGTCTGTTGTTTTGCATTTTGTTCATGTCATGCATCTCATCTCTTTGCATCATTTGCATTGCATCATGTCATCATGCAACCCTTTTACAAACTCATCTAAATAAAATTGTATGGATCTTCGGTCCATTTAAATCGAGGGAAATGCACATGGTGATTTCTCTTTATAACATATATCCTCCCAATATTATTAGGGAGCTATAAAAATAATATTCCATTGTTTTGGAATTAACCATAACACAATTGCAAACGAATCCCATGCCTTTCTATCTAAACCCTTGGCCTCAACTATTCCCATATTTTGTTTCATCACTTTTCAAATCTCCACCAAAATTCTCAACATTTTTGGACCTTCCTTTTACCATGTCCTAGTTCAAACCCATTTGATTTATAATCAAATGAGTTTGAATTTAAACTTGCAATCATGCCCACTTCTATTTTTCTGGGATCAAGCTCATTTTTGTGGGTCTGAGAAAATTAACTTCATGCCCAAACTCCACTCCAACCTCTCTCGGCATTTCTTCCAAGCTTCTATTTCTTTGAAATCGAGAGAGAGCCCAGCAGCCAGCAGGCCATTTAGGTCCATCTGTTAGGCCCATCAGCCCCTATCTAACCCTAGCTCGTCCCCCCTGCTCGTTATCTCTCCTTCTCGTTCCCTCTGCCCGCCGCCACACACATACGCACGCATCGAGCCAAGGGAGAGGAGCTCCCCACGCCCGATCCATGGCCTCTCTTTTCCTCCCGCGCGCCACTGCCCGGCGACCGGCCGCGCCTCCGGCCACCCATTCCTCTGCCGCCGTGCCGTCGTTCTGGCCGGCGAGCCCATCTCCTCCGTCCATCCCCATCACCCCGCTACTGCGCCGTCTTCTTCACCTCCTGCCCGCGTCCCTCTACTGCCTTGTCGCCGTCGAGCTGCGCCGCAGCGCCGACCTCGCCCCGCCCTTGCTGCTGCCGTCGCTGGAATCACCAAGGCCACCGCAAGCCTTCCCGCCTGCCCTACTTCTCCTCGCGTGACCGCGACCGTCCCTTCGGCCAAGTTCGCTGGAGTGCCACTAGGCCGTTGTTTCCCTGCCTCGCCCTCGGCGCCTCATCCCCGAGCTCCGAGTTTGCCGCCGCCTTGCTCCTCCCTCACCCGTCTATCAGGAACGCCATGGCCGCCGGCCCATGGAGTCCCACCGGCCTAGACCTGGCCGGGAACCAGATGAGCCCCATGCCTGCTTCCTGCCGCTGACCTCCACCATCGCTTCCTTGCTGCTGCCCACCCGAGGCCCTTGTGTTGCTTCGTTTCGGGTCATCAAGACCAACAAGTTCGCCTACACGGCCTCTACGTTGACCGACTGAGACGTCCCCGAATGCATCCAAATCATGAAGACCCAAGACCGCCAAGTGTACCTCTACCGCCACTGTGGGATTCGCCAAGTACCAGGATGACGACGACTCGTTAAGTTCGTCTACATGCGTGTACCACTACCGTCGCCGAGGACCCATGCAGCGCAAGCACCAAGTTCCACTACCGTCGCCCCCGGAGACATCGGATTCGTCAAGTTCCTCTTCAAAACGTGAACCACTACTTCCACGACGATGTGTGTACCACTACCGTCGACCTCGAAGACACCGTGGACGTCAGGTTCCTTGACGTGAGCCCGAACATCTACGAGTGTGTACAACTACGAAACATGTACGACTACTTCCTCTACATCCTGTGAACGACTACTTCCCTCGACGATTGTGAACCGCCCCGAAATGCACGCTTCGAAGGTATAACAGCCGAGAACGACTGTCGTGGACCGAATGCTTGTGCGTTGTATGAGATGCTCGAGTTTTGCACCGTGATCGAATTGTCTTTGCACGTTCCTAGTTTGCCATTCCACCGTCATGTGGGACACCCGGTATCTCAGTGAGTTGTCGGATCATCGGAATGTTGCCGTGGCACCATTTCCGCTGTCGTTGCCGTGGCATTCCTTTCGTTCCGCCATGGTGACCAAATGCTTCATAACATGTTCATGTCAACATTTTCATAAAATTGCTTAAAACTTGCATATGTCATCTGCATCATGACAACAACAATTAAAATGTTCAAAATTGTTGTTGCATTAAATTGCTAAATAACATGGGGATTTTTCGGAATTGTTGTTTTGTTGATCCGGCCTCATTTAAACTTGCTTAGATAGGCAGTTTCATTATGTTTCACCTCTTGCCATGTTTAACAACATTTAATATTGTTTGGTAGCTTAAACGAGATCAACTAAATAATTGCTTGTGGTGTTTCGTCAATATGCAACTCATTGCATATTGAGCTCCACTCAATTTGTAGTATTGTTGGTTGCACTTTGCCATGCCATGCCTCTTTAAACCGGTCATGTATCATATTTGTTTGTGCATCATGCCATGATTATGCTTGTGTGTTTACCATGTTGTTTGCTTCTTTCCGGGTTGCCTTCGGTTTTGTTCCGGAGTTGTGAGGATTCGTTCGACCACGTCCGCTTGTCTTCTTCATGGACTCGCTCTTCTTCCTTGCGGGATTTCAGGCAAGATGACCGCTACCCTGGATCTCACTACTATCATTGCTATGCTAGTTGCTTCGTTCTATCGCTTTGCTGCGCTACCTATCGCTTGTTCTTCAAGCCTCCCAAATTGCCATGTCAGCCTCTAACCTTTGTCACCCTTCCTAGCAAACCATTGTTTGGCTATGTTACCGCTTTTGCTCAGCCCCTCTTATAGCGTTGTTAGTTGCAGGTGAAGTTGAAGATTGCTCCATGGTGGACAGGATTATGTTGGGATATCACAATATCTCTTATATTATTAATGCATCTATATACTTGGTAAAGGGTGGAAGACTCGGCCTTATGCCTGGTGTTTTGTTCCACTCTTGCTGCCCTAGTTTCCGTCATACCGGTGTTATGTTCCCGGATTTTGCGTTCCTTACGCGGTTGGGTGATTTATGGGACCCCCTTGACAGTTTGCTTTGAATAAAACTCCTCCAGCAAGGCCCAAACTTGGTTTTACCATTTTCCTCACCTAGCCCTTTTTCCCCTTGGGTTTCCGGAGCCCGAGGGTCATCTTTATTTTAACACCCCCCCCCCCCGGGCCAGTGCTCCTTCGAGTGTTCGTCCGAAATGAGCAGCCTGCGGGGCCACCTCGGGGCAACTTGAGGTCTGGTTTTACTCGTAGCTTGACTTATCCGATGTTGCCCTGAGAACGAGATATGTGCAGCTCCTATCAGGATTGTCGGCGCATCGGGCGGCTTTGTTGGTCTTGTTTTACCATTGTCGAAATGTCTTGTGAACCGGGATTCCGAGTCTGATCGGGTCTTCCTGGGAGAAGGTATATCCTTCGTTGATCGCGAGAGCTTATCATGGGCTAAGTTGGGACACCCCTGCAGGGTTTAAACTTTCGAAAGCCGTGTCCACGGTTATGGGCAGATGGGAATTTGTTAATGTCCGGTTGTAGATAACTTGACACTTGACTCAATTAAAACGCATCAACCGCGTGTGTAGCCGTGATGGTCTCTTCTCGGCGGAGTCCGGGAAGTGAACACGGTTTCGGGTTATGTTTGATGTAAGTAGGAGTTCAGGATCACTTCTTGATCATTGCTAGCTTCACGACCGTTCCTTTGCTTCTCTTCTCGCTCTTATTTGCGTATGTTAGCCACCATATATGCTTAGTCGCTGCTGCAACCTCACCACTTTACCCATTCCTTTCCCTTTAAGCTTTGCTAGTTTTGATACCCATGGTAATGGGATTGCTGAGTCCTCGTGGCTCACAGATTACTACAACAACAGTTGCAAGTACAGGTTATGCGATGATCATGACGCGAGAGCGATGTTTGCTTGTTTGAAGTTCTTCTTCTGCTTCTTCTTCGATCAGGGGATAGGTTCCAGGTCGGCAGCCTGGGCTAGCAGGGTGGATGTCGTTTGAGTTTCTGTTTGTGTTTCATCCGTAGTCGGATGATGCTCTCATGTATTGTGATGTTGTATTTGTGTGACATTCTATGCCTTATGTATGTATACCCATCTATTATGTAATGTTGATGTAATGATATCCACCTTGAAAAAGCGTTTCAATATGCGGTTCTATCCTTGGTGGGACCTTCGAGTCTCTTTAGGATAGTATCGCATATTGGGCGTGACAGAATGCACCCGAGCTGAAGCGAGTACCCCTTGACTATAGATTTGGGCTCCGTTGGATGCCCGTCGGAGTCCACTTGAGTGAATTCCTCCTTGAGGGTGCGGAGCGCATTCGGGCGCCGGTCCTTCCTTTGCTTCTTCGATTGGCTGCCATCTGTGTGTGCGCCGCCATCATCAGTGGTGGCATCCTCGGCGGCACCATTAGTGGTGTCATTCCCGACGCCACTAGGGGTTGTGTAGTCAGGATCGGTGTCTTCCGCGGCGTCCTCATAGCGGTGAGGTTGTTCCTCCATCTCCTGGGACAGCTCCCAGGATGCTTGCCGCCTGAACCACCGGCCTCATCGTTGTGGGCCATGTTTCGCTCTAAATAGGAAAACAGTTTGGTCAAAAAGTTGGTTATTGTCAAGGAACAAGATCATGGTCTCATCATTTAGGGTTTGTCGACACCGAGGCATCCTAAAAGCTAAGCTTTTATCATTTAGGGTTTGTCAACGCCGAGGCACCCTAAAAGCCTAAGCGTACATCATTTAGGTTCTCATCGACACCGAGGCATCCGGGGCAGCCAAGTTAAGTTTTCATCATTTAGGGTTTATCGATGCCGAGGCACCCTAGGTTGGGCCTAATCACTTGGCACCAATCACTTGTCTCTATTGCCACATATGTTGGGTTTATCATCTAGGGTTTATCGATGCTGAGGAGAATTCTAAGTTGGGCCTAATCACTTGGCTCTATTGCCACCTATGGTTTAATGCAGCAAGAATAAAGGGACAGTTGATCCTACTTAATTAAGTACTAAGATACCCCGGCCCATGCATTAGTAGCAAGTACCCCATATGTCCGATTTTTAGCAAAGTCATGCTAAAATTCACGGAAAATTTCAGCATGACCTTTGCTGAAAATAGGACATATGGAGTACCCGAATTTGCCGGAACGGAAGTTAATCGACATTTCGGCAAACTCAAGGGCCTCTCGGGGTACCTGCAAAATCATCACGACACAATGGTCAGAGAGAAAACCCAACCACAGACCATATGGTCCTTTGCTTTCATATGGACAAAAATCAGCTCAACTTATGTGAGCTTCCATTCCAGATATAATAGGTCACCCAACAAAAAATCATCAATAGTTTAGCAAGTCTGTACAAACACAGAAAGAATAGAAAGTTTGCTACCTATTTAAACACAGAAACAAAACGCTACTTGAAACTTCTGCTACATTTGGACCATGGCAATTTACTTTCATGGAGCATGACAAATGTATTTTACAGATCATGGCATTGTTTTTACTATATCCACCATGGCAAATTTCTTTTCTTTTTGCAACATGGCAAATTTCTTTTGGACCGGGCCATGGCAAATATAGTCTATGCATCATGAAAATTATAGTGTATGGATCATGGCATTTTTATTCTAGATTTTTATTCTATGGATCATGCCAGGAAATTATAGTGTATGCATTTTTTTTAATCTCTGGATCATGATCCAACAAAATTGCCATATCCCATGGCAAATATAGCCTATGCATCATGGAATTTATACAGTATGGTTCATGGCATTTTTTTGTCTATGGATCATGATCTATAGAACATTTTAGTCCATGTCATTTTCTGAAACATATTTTTGCCATGGCAATTTTGAATAAATAGACATACTTCTCAAAAGAGGCATGAGCAAAGACTCTACAGTGAAATGAAAAAAACCTTGGAAATATATTTATGATAACTCTAAATGGATCAGCAGGTGCAGATGCAGTTGTAAAAAAAGGTATGCATTTGCAGCAGCTTTGTTCTGATTATGACACCATTCTATTAAGAAGGCAAAATAACATTATCATCCCAATTCATAGTTGAAGTTGAAGACCCTAAGCTTTAAAATGCCAAGTCTCACTTACGCATGTTAACTTATTTACCAGTTCAGAACTATCACCAGAAAATAGTAAATCCACATTGACCACATAATATTATTTTGCAACCACTCAGTTTGTCATTGACTGGGACACTTGAAGCACAAAACAACTAATGTAGAGCTAGGTCTACTTTGGTTCTGACAGATCACATCCTGGTGCATATGTGGGGTTTCTTACTTAGAAAATACAAAACTTCTATTATTGTTTTTATTTTTAACCAGAGCCTAACCACCTCTACAGTTTACAAACTGATTCAATAATCACTAATCAGGCATGGAAAATTATTTTAGCCATGATCCCTGAGGATTAGAGCCTCCACAAGTCAGAGAAAATTAGTGTCTCCACTTATGTTGTCAATGCTTGTTGTATGTTTGGCTTAAGGGTTTTCCTTTTCAAATTCTGACTCTATTTCTAAACAAAGTAGGCTTCTATCCTGTCTAGAATGTAATGAAGATGTCTTGGATAAGCTGAGTGTTGTAATGAAGATGTCTTGGTGAGACTTGATATATGTCCAAAATTAGAAAAATCACAAGGTACTTTCTCTACCTAATAAACTCCATATGACCACATAAAACCCTATTTAACACACCTGTAAAGAGGAACAACCCCCCTAAGGAGCTAGAAAGGTATATCGCCCACTGCCTCGTCGAATGTCTGTCAAGGGAAGAGATAAAGAGCATATAAAACATTACCCACACAAAAAAATGAGAGCATGTAAAAAATTTAAAAACGAGAACCATATTGACCAATCTAAACTTGACATTACACTTGGCACGGAGGTAGTACACAATGACATAGTAGTTACCAGTTTTCTCCTGTATGAGCTGTAGCAATCCCCACATACAAGAAAAAACCGAAAGCAAAGCTTTACTCTCCCAACAAGATTCTAAGCATACTACTTGACTAATAATAGAAAGCCCATGACAGTGAGGGTATCTAATACAGTAGTATTTCTAATTCTATGAGCCTGCAAGTTTGTGAAATTGACACAAACCAATTTGGTTAGCAAGTCACGGCAGGGTGCGGTCGCGGTGCTGTGAGCACGCCTTGGGCGGGGCCAGGGCGCGGCCCGAGCGTAGTGGAGGCGCGGTCGCTGTGCGGTGAGCGCGCCTGGGCGGGGCCAGGGCGCGGCCAGGGGCCGAGGGGAGCACGACCACGGGGGGCGGCAACCAGGAGCTGGGGCGCGGTGGTGCGAAATCTACGGCGACGAAAATCGAAGGGGGGGAGGGGAACCGGTGTAGCTCACCGAGAGGAAGACGATGGCGAGCTCGTGCGGGGTCGGGGTTGACGAGGTGACGCGGATCGACGGTGAGGCCGCGGTGGCCGGAGGTGGAAGAAGACCTCGATCTGCATGATGCAAAGTGGTCGAGCTCGAACGGCTGGCCGTAGATGACGTAGAAGAACACTCCAGAGCTCCTGGACTCCTTGGTGGGGTGCGGGGACGATGGTGGTCGTGGGGACGATGTGGTGTCGACGGGGACGACCTAGTCGGGTGAAGCAGCACGAGGGAAGGGGGAGTGGGGAGGTGCTAGGGTGTGGAGCGGTCGCGGGGGTCGTCGGAGCGGGCGCGGGGGAGCCGGAGCGGGTGTGGAGCGGGCACGGGGGTCGTTGGAGCGGGCCGGGGGTCGTCGGAGCGGGTGTGGCGGGGGAGGGAAGGGGGATCTGGCGAGGGAGAGGGAAGGGGGGATCGGGCGAAGGGGTATCCAGCTATAGCAATGGTGCACCACCCTGTGGTGCGCCATTAGTAACTGTTTTTTATAGCAATGGCGCACCCTCCTCTGGTGCGCCATTAGTAACATTCTTTTTCATTATTTCTTGTTGCATCTAATAATTTGTTTTTTTATCAAATTTGTTATTTTCATGAGGACTAGAACAGAAGATATCATCAAATATCATCATTTTTTTTGAAAATATCATCAAATTTGTTTTTTATTTTTAATTGAAAATATCATCAAATTTGTTATTTGAAGATATCATCAAATTTCTTATTTGAAAATATCATCAAATTTATTATTTAAAAATATCTTCAAAAAGTGGGGGAGGGTGCGGGTGTCAGCGGTGGCGGTGGAGCGGGCCGGGGGAGGGTGCGGGGTGTCAGTGGCGGCGGTGGAGCGGGGGAGGGTGCGGTGGGTCGTCGGCGGTGGTGGAGCGGGGGAGGGTGCGGTGGTTCGTCGGCGGCGGTGGAGCGGGGGAGGGTGCGGGGGTCGTCGGCGGCGGTGGAGCGGGGGGAGGGTGCAGGGGGTGCTCGGGCGGGGGCTGGCGAGGGGGATAGCTATCGAGAGGGAGGGGGTTCGAGATCGAGTGTCCTCATGAATATTCAATATTTTTTCATATTTAATATGAAAAAATATCATCAAATTTTAAAAAATATTCATGAATTCAAAAAGTGCCCATGAAATTTAAAAATATTCATGATATCAAAAAGTGCCCGAGAAATGAAGGCTACAATTTAAATACAATCGATCTTAGCTAGCTATCTGTTCACAATCTTCTTGCCCTTCTTTTTCGCAAATGGAGTTCTTCTGTGGAACGGACGTCCTTGCTTCTTCTTGTGGTGTGTGCTCCTACTTCATCGTCGTCGTCATGTTCGATCTTCGGGTCGCCGTACTTGTCGAAGTCTTGCTCATTGGGTACTCCATCCATTCCGATGATCTTCCTTTTGCCTCTCCTCATGACAACACAACTGGGCTTTGACGGGTCGGTAATGAAGAAGCATTGGTCCACTTGGGAAGCCAGTACCCATGGCTAATTTTTCGCGGTGACGTTTGCGCCCGCGGTCTTGGATTTGGCTTCGGGTATAACCATGGTGGTGAAATACCAGTCTTCTTTTAGGACGCTCTTGGCCCATCTGACACGGAACATCGGGACCTGCTCTCCAGCGTAGCTCAGCTCCCAGATCTCCTTGATCCTTCCGTAGTATCTGTCCTTGTCATTGCCGGTGTAGGATTCCATCGTTACCCCGGAGTTCTGATAACCATCGCTCTTCATGTCCTTGTTCTCAGTGTAGAATGTGTAGCCGTTGATATCGTACGCCTCATAGGTCATCAGGTTGTGCTCGGCGCCCTGTGACAAGGCGAATATGAGTTGTTCTTCCGCGGAAGAATCCTCATGTAAAGGGTACGACAGAAGCTTCTGCTTGAACCAACGCGTGAAACATGAGTTGTGCTCTTTGATTATATCTCCGTCCGTCCTCTGTTGGCCTTGGTCATTGTACGTCTTCTCAATAAAGGTTTTGTGCTCTACCACCCAAGGATCGACCACGTCTATGTGTTGTAGCGCGACTAGCTTTGCTCTTTCAAAGTCGACGAGTCGACCCTCGAAGTCGACATGCATTTCGCGGCGACCCTCATGGTGACCCCATCCAGCGAGCCTGCCGAGGTGCCTGTTGACGGGCAGACCAACGGGGTTCTCGATGCCTAGATAATTCGTGCAGAAGGAGATGCACTCTTCAGTCAGAAAGCCCCTGGCTATACTTCCCTCTGGACGTGACATGTTGCGAACATATCCTTTGATGACACCATTCATCCTTTCGAACGGCATCATGTTGTGCAGGAACATCGGCCCGAGTTGGATGATATCCTCCATGATATGGACCAGCAGATGCACCATAACGTCGAAGAATGCGGGCGGGAAGTACATCTCAAGCTCGCATAGTATCACCACGATCTCTTCCTGTAGCCTTCTGAGTTGCCTCACGCCAATCGACTTCTGAGAGATGACGTCGAAAAAGTTGCATAGGCCAAATAGCGTTTCACGGACGTGCGCGTCCATGATCCCACGGATTGCAACTGGAAGTATCTGCGTCATCAGCACGTGACAGTCGTGAGGCTTCATCCCGTTGAACTTTTGCTTCGCTGGATCTAGGTATCTGCTTATCTTCCCCGCGTAAACGTAAGGAAGTTTTACTCCTAGGAGGCAGGTGAAAAACTGCTCGATCTCCTCCTGACTTAGAGTGGAGCACGCGGGAGGGTAGTCATTTCCGGTCTTCTTGGCCTTTTTGCCTTTGCGACAACTTTCTGTGTCCTGCTTTCGCCTCCATCATCATCATCATCATCATCATTA